>NC_042493.1:71890892-71902933 GCF_005508785.2 Acyrthosiphon pisum | reverse complement strand
CCCCCCCCCCCCCCCCCAAAACTCATCCCTCGCACTGACGCGCCACCGCCTCCTCCATCGACGTCCGATAATAATAATAATATATAATATCAAAACGGACGTTTCATAGAAATATAGATGTACGCTTCGCGCTAATGAGTATCATCTCGTTGTCTGTTTTAAACTCAAAGTTCAATAGGTCTCATCGGCGCAGAGAACGCCGTTGCAATAACATTATTATCTCTCGCATTGAATATTATACCTATTGAGTGTGTAGGTACTTACGAGACTTCTGGGAAATCTCAGGGCCGCCGTCGTCACCGCCGCGCCGCTGCGATTATAATAAGCGCATTATAATATCACTATTCACTATTCCGTCTATTCGTCAACGGTTTCGCGTAGGCAAAAAAAATATAGCTATAATAATGATATTAATGATACTATACTATACGACGTGTGTGTCGCAATATGAGGGTAGAGTCTGGTGGCGTGGCTTTTTTCTTTTTTTTTTTCCATCTCGAGAGCGTATTATCGCGGCTTGCGTAGTGCCCTAGTTCACGGGGCTATGTAGTTTTCCCGACCGATTTAAACGGACGGTTACACGGTAGGTATCGACGAGTTAATAAAAACGTTTTTTCTCGAGCGCAATGTCCCGACGCCATCTATACGGGTACGCGGGAAGACATTCATAGCCGAGTAGTTACCGGGTCTGTCGGCCAGATGGTGTTGCTGTCGCCGTGGCCACCGCTGGATTGTGCGTCAGGCACTCCGGTCGGCCAGCAGCAACACGTACAAGGCAAACGACGTACAACGGGAAATATAAAAAATAAAATTAATAATATATAAGGTATTATTTGAACGTCAAACACTCGAAACCCGTAAAATACCGGAACAACGTCCAGACACTATGCCGTTTAATGTATAACGACAGTTTTAAAGTGAACAAAATAAAATTCTATCACTGTCGTTGTTATAATATTACACACCGTGAAGATAATATGATGGGTGGACGACATATTATTTTCGTTTAATGTGTTATTTAATTATTTATTTATTTTTTTTTGGTTGAGACGGTTGTACAGTTTTGTGTTTTTATCTCGAAATCCTTAACTAATACATACGTACTTATTTCAATATTTTTTTTACAAAACATTATGGTAGCTTATAACTTATCCGATTATTCGTTGAACTAAAATTATTAATTTCACGACTAGTTTCGATATTTTTTCCTCTTTTAAAATTCGTTAAGAGGCTGCTGAGGATGTCCCACCCGCATGTATTGTCTCTGTCTTACACATACGTACGACATAGACGAAAAATCGTTCTTTTTTAAGTGAATTATGAGTAGGTATGTGAAATATTATTATTCTAAAATGCTCATAATTCACTTACAAATTAAAATATCGTAAAAAACCAACGAGAGAACCTAGATAATGTTGTTACTTAAAAGTTTGATAATAGGTAAATTCACTCTAATATCAAAACTGACAGTACCCTATTGAAACTAGCGAACGAAAATTGTTTACGTGTGAAGACGGAGACAACACGTCATGTGGGTGCGACGTCTTCTTAAGACTCGTACTAAAGTCCCTGGTCCATATACAGTTTTATAAATTAGACTTTCTACGATCGTTTTTATTATTAGGTATTATTATTATTATTTTAATTAATTTTACTGCGTTTTCTGAAATTACAAATAATTGATTAGTTTAAACATTTTTCATAAAAGCTATTTAAGTATAATATGATTATACATTTATACGATTAGGATATTATTATTGCATAGGATGAATTTTGTAATGTAATGTATACACATAATACATATTTGATATTATAAGACTTCTTCAGTTATAGTCCATATAGGTATTATGGACTGTAGTAGACGATTTTTTCCATACTAATATTTATACATTTATGATACCTAATCACGGCGTTTATTTTTTAATTGGAACTATAGTTTATATTTGAAATGTCTAAAATCCCTTTAAAATCACTTTACTTAAATTTTTTATAATTGCATTAAATTTTATAATAATATTTTCAATGACTAATTTTTCCTTTTTATTTTTTGCCCACAGAATAGTTTCTTATTACTGAACAACATGGGTATTCATGTTCCTCCGATGACAACGAGCATGTCAAATGAAACTGGCAGTGAATCAAATGCATGTAAAAGACGATTATCCTCGTCATCAGAAAATGATCATATTCCTAAAATAGCTAGGCGTATGGTTAATAACGAGGATCTATTGCAAAATGATCATATTGTCGAGCAATTGGATACGGCGTCTCGACTAGACGATGATGATGCAACATCATCCATTGTTGCTGCTATAGCGGCCGTTACTGATGATTCAGATTGCAGTATTGATGATGATGATGATGATGAAGACGATGATGATGACGAAGATGACGACGACGATGATCAATACTTGCCCGCTGGTAGTTTGTCACTATCCTCGTCCAACAGTAGCAATATCACAAATTCAACAAATTCTTCTTCATTGTCGACACTGTCGCCTTCCCAACAGCATCATAATCAGAACCATTGGAGGCAACATCACCAACAGCAGCAAACTATCAAATGTGACACTAACGGTAAGTGTTATTTGGATTTAGGTAGCGGTGGTAGCAGCACAACGCTGACAACAACCATGGCTACAATACAACCACGAATCAACAGTGAACCGGAGTGCTGTGAGCTGGGCCGTTGTGTACCTTCAACACAGTGTTACAGACGGCGTAGAGCTGCAGTGTTTGATGCATCAATGCGCAAATTAGGAAAATCAAGTGGTGGGTCTGGTAACAGCTCACAACAAAGTTGCGAAGCTGGACTCCGGAGGTCTGTGCTCATTTGCAACACGCTAAGATTGATTGAGCGTGAAATGACACGAGAAGCTGCTGCTGCAGCGCAACAGGCTCAACAACGGCGTTGCTGTGCAACGACAACATCCACTACGTCACAGCAATTGATCCAACAGCAACAAATTGATGTTTCACACCAACATAATAACCATAACAGCAACAACAGACGATCTCCCACTCCATATCCCACGGAGTACAGAAATGGCCGACCGGAAATGATGGTTGAACATAACAGCAGTAGCAGCAGCAGCAGCAGCAGTAGTAGCAGCACATCAGATTCCATTGACTCAGGTGTTGATGACGAATACTATTATGATGAAGATGATGACAATGATGATCATCATCATGGCCATACCACAGTGATGGCAAATAATCATCAAGATTTAAATAACCATCATCTCCAATATTACCATTTGAACGGAAGTATTGAAGATTGTGACAATTATATTAACTCCGATGATTATGACGAAGATGATGATGATGAAGATGACGAAGACGACACTAATAATTCCCCTTTAACTGAACTACAAATTTATGATAACAGTTTCAATAATAAAAGAAACACAGCAATGAGTATTGGTGATGACCATTGTGACGATAACATACTTCCATTAATAGGTAATAGTAACTCAACTACAGTTACATCTATCGATTGGGGTTCAGTTCTAAGTTTGTCATCGTCGAACAGCAACAATAATGGCAATAATTCACAGTCTACATCGTCAACTTCAATAACATTGATGAACAATATTGATAGCGATTGTGATGATATCACAACAATAATATCTACTACAAATCTAGATCGCAAATCTCAACAACATAAACGTAGGAGGCGACACTATAAACATCATTACCATCATAGTCAAATTCATACAAAACACAGACATCACCATTCCCATCACCATCAAAGGTCGCAAAAACGACGAGAGCGTGGAATTACATCTTCATTACCAATGTCAAAAAACAGGACATCAAATTATCAAGTTCTGTCTCAAGTAGGCCCTTGTAATAACGAATAAACTACCTACTTAATAATCGCAATAATACGCTCATTGGAAAGTTGCAACAAATTTTAAAAAGTATCAACACAGAGGTGTCTGGCTTTGATATTACAATGGCAAACTATATTTACCTAGATGTTTACACGTGTACCTGATAGATCACATATTATATAATTATTGAATGCCTACCTAAAAAGGTATGGATATGCAAAAAGCAACCAACAAGGATGGCTGTGTAATATTATAACCACCGGGCAGCTCAATTATTATTATTATTTTTTAATTTTAATGTAGGTTATGTTATATTTTATTATCTCTTATAGTATATATTTGTGCGGACGTATGTTTTTTTTTCAAAATAAATTAATAACCAAACATTATTAAATTTTCCATCATAACACTTTCACAATAACAATTTAATGTTTTGCAATAAATATATATGAATGTGTTGATATTATGTCGTATAATATGTTAAGAGACTCTTGTTACCATTTTAAAAGTTTTATATATAATATAGTATATATATAAATTTTATATATATATTATTATTATTATTATTATTATTATTGCGTATCGTAATATTAGGTAATAAATTATATAATATTACAATCAATTGTTTTATAGAATTAGGATCCATATTTCAGTTACAGATATAGTAAGGACTCCCTCACATACACACAAAAAAAAAAAAAAACAATATACCATTAAATATTTTATAGCATGAATACATATTTTAACCGTACGACCTTTGATTTTATTGAAACTAAAATTATTCAATAGACAGTGTAATGTAATAACATTTTATTGTCAGTGATGCGGCCTATTTTGTATTTGATAATTTTAGATACTAAATGTATCATTATATCCGTCCATAGATAATGAAACACAAGATAAAAAATATTAACTTACAATAATAAACAGCTGTATCAAAATTAATTTATCGTCCAAATAGTAACATGTTTTTTTTCAAGATCTCTTTATTTCTTATCCTTTCAAAACTTCTATTTGTATGTATGCAATCATTTTGTTTGGTTTTTTTAATAAGAATTAGGTGTTTGGTTAATACTATAAATTAAAAGTTGTGTTGTCTACAAATTCAATTATGTACTTATTAATAAAATTACATTGTAATTACAGTATTATTAATTTAATAATAATAAAATATATAAGTATGTTAAAAAAAGCAATAATAATAAGTAAATTAAATTAATTTTTACTCTGAATGCACTGATGATGTTTGTTAATAATAGTAAAATATTGTATTATATTATTAATATCGAAGAGCTGCTCAATGAACCAATATTAGCAACATTGTTTATGAAATTATGTAATTAAAAATATAAATTGTATAGATAAATAAGTTATAAGTATAAATATATATAAATGTGTATAGATATAAAAACCATAATGTTTATTTGATGAACAGAACATGTATAATGTATAATATATTATATGATATTGTTGTGGTAATTTAATTGTTTTACCATAATCAAAAGTCGAAAATTACAATTATTTTGTTAAAATAAATAAAGGATAGGTATATATGTGAATTTGACTCTTAAATACATTATTTCTAATATTAAGTTACCTAAAATTCCTTTTTAGGTATTACTTGGTTTATGCATTTATAAAATAAATTTACAGGTTTTACAAATGAATAGCAATGATTGAAGTTCTTTAAAGTTAACAAGGTACACCTAAGCAACCTATTCAGTAATTAAAACTTATGAATTGAAAATAAAAATGAAAAACAAATTTTCATAATACATAATATTGTTGTGGACCTATACAACTATAATTATATGGTCATGTATGTTTATTAATCGTGACAATTTGCATATTTCCACGATATTCAATCTGAGTCATTGCATCGAGATGTTTAAAATTCTAAAATAATTTAACCAAGTTTTTTTTACATATTAATAAATATTAAATAGTAACAATATGTAGATGTATTCCATATTGTATGCTTCGGTAGTCGGTGGTGTTGTTACTCATTTGAGTTTTGCTAGGTATAAGGCAGGGGAAAATAATGAGCAGCTCAATATTCGTATGGTAAAATCAACCATCTACAAAACGAATCGCTTAGCTTGCATAGTCTCCTCTATTGTGGTTATGACTTGTCAATTAACTCGACTCTCGCCAGTCGACCTGTTTTTCGACGGACGGTTCGTAATTTCGTATGTTAGCACTTAGCATACGTTTGTATAATACAGTAGGTATTAGGTATATATGTATTAAAAGACGTCTAGTTGATTAACTAGTATTAGGTAATGGTTCTCAGAAAAAAATATCAACCAGGCATATTTAGTAGAGGTTCCCATAAAATATCTATAAATAAAACTATTAACGTACATTATTGTATATTATTAGGTATAGGTATAATTGAAAAACAAATTTGTCAAAGGAATTAAAACTGACCTTAACTTACATTAGCTTATAAAATAAATATCTAAATTAACGATAACATTAAATTTAAAAAAAAATTTTATCCGCCGAAGAATGAACTAGGACAACACAACATAGGTAGTTAGATAGGTAGGTTAGTACGAAAATATATTGATAGTCAAGTCATAGAACCCTGAACTAAATGCCAGCGTTGAATTTTTCAATAGTTAATTTTTTTTTATTCTAATGACTATTAATTCATATTTTGGACGAAAATTTTTTTTTAATTCAGATTATATACATATAGTATATACCTAAAATACACATAAATTAATACAATAAATAGCTGACACTATAAACAAGTTCTAAGTTAAATTGGATTTGTGAAATAATTTAGTTTTTACGAGCGCAGTAATAATAATAACTAGTCTAAACACTCTAAACTACAGACTATGGTATCTGGCCATCTGATTATTATTATTTATTATGATCTAGTAATAACAGTACGAATTATCGTGATAAACACGTTTATGAACACATTAAAAAAAAAACAAAGGGTATTTTTTAAATTTTTAAATTTTAATTGTTTTAAACTGTTTTTGTATATAACTTTTAGAAATTGTTTCTAATCTTACAGTAATTACTAATTCTTATTATTTGTTAAGTTACTAACTACAACACTTGATATTAGTAAGCAGATGTTTAGGCAGTGGTGTACCTATATAACTGTGTAAGATTTTTTTACTTTAAGAAATACTTGATACAAGCTATTTACTAGTATATTTTAGTACTTAAGTAAGCCCGTAAGAATTGCTGGAGGCAAATACGATCACACACTCAAAATAAAAAAGAATAATGATAGGTTTGCTCTTTAACCTGGACAGATGGTATCATTGTCGTTTTTTGTTTATTTGTATTATAGGCATCAGTCTATTCAGACTATTATTATTTAAAGAAAAATTGTAGAATTTAAAAAAAAAACTATTCAAAGTAATATTTATGTATACATTGTGAATTGTATATCTACCTATAATTATAAGCATGTATAAATCATTATCCATTTAAATAATAATACATTCTGAAATAAATAAAAAATAACTGCTACATACAGTATAAATACTACATAATACTTATATATAGGTTAGGTTGTATCAAAGCCCAAAAATGAATACTATTATATATTTACAAATATAAAAATAATGGTCTCGACTTCTCGTTTAATGCCTAGCGACGAACGCGATACACCTATAGGTATATATGAGGACATCAAAATAGATCCGTCTAATATAATATTATTATATAATACATTACCCATTAGGTAATAATATTGATTTTATAATATTTTGAAATCAATGATTAACACAATAACACCTATAGCTATTAATATGTATTATCTGCACACAATATTACAAATAAATAATAACAGTACTAACAATATTCTTGCATGAAAAACTATTTTCTTTAGAATTTTGAAAATAGAGATCAGCAGTCATCCAATTTGATAATATCACGTAAAAATGATTGAAATGTATTTATAGGATTTCTAGACAATAACTATAGTAACGGATATTGGAATTTGTAATTTGGATTTTATTTTAACTGATCATTCAATCATTCAATATTCTTATTTTAACTGTCATTCTAGAATTTTTATAACACTACTATAGTTACACCTCTTGATTTTATTCCACATTTAAATTTATTAACATGCCACGCAAGTTTCAATAGTATGAGCTCCAGTCGACCAAAATTTCAATTTTAATTTTAATATTTATTACGTTAACTGAATTAGTGATGGATTAGAGTAATAATATGTTGTACACAAATGTCACAAATAATATTCGACCATTACTTACATATTTACATATTCTATCAGAGCCTTAAGGAAATATTAGACAATTGTGAGTTCCAATATTTTGTACCAAGTTAATTTACTAATAAGTAATAATTAATAACTTCCAAATTAATGTGATACTGTGTACCTGTCCTGTGTTACACTATACTCTGTTCAGCGAGAAAACGAGCTGATTCTGCGCATCCATCCGTGTCGCCATGCTATAGAAATCGTTTCCCCCATGGCAGGGTGTTGCGTGGGGGAACCCGGAACCAGTTTTCGTCGGCGCGTTCTTTCATTGAACTTAGTATAAGTTTATTTTGGTGTGGAATGTAGGTACATTTTCGATTTTCCACGTAGCCGTGTAGGTAGGTATCATATTATTAGACAAATAAGTAACAAAATAATTATTTTAAACTACATTTAATCCTATTAATATGTTATTACAATGTTACAATGTTAATTATTATAAATTTAATGTTATCAATATACATTATATTATTATTGATTATAATTTTATTAATTGGCATTGTATTTTTGTTTTGTTGAACAATAAACTTTTTCTTTAAAATAATATTCTAACTTTGTAATGCTTTAGTATAAGAACAACAATTAACAAATGTAAGCAACTAAAAAAAATATGGTTATGAGAAAAACCTTGAACTGTTATTATTTTTAAAACTGTTCACATAAATATAAAATGCAATGATGAAATCAAAAATGTATAGTTTAATTGAAAAATATTTGCTCTTGTTTCAAATCCATAAAAATGATCGATGTTACCACTCCATGTGACGGCTTGATACCAACACCATACATTTTCTGTTTAATTTACAGGTAAGGAAATAATTGCAAAGTTAAAAGTATTTATTTGTAATGTAAGATATTTTATTGAAAATGTATGTAGCTATGTAGCCATGTAGGTATACCTAAAAGTTACAATGGCTGAATAAATAATTAAATTCATTATAATAATGAAGACACCTATTATAATTCATTTATTGAAAATGGCAAATACTAATATAACAAAATTATAATTTTAAAGTATTTAGGGACATACAACCTACCTATCTTATTAAGGCCATATTATATGAGGGGTTTCCATGACTTAACCAAATTTTCATATTTTGTATATGTATTCAATATTATTTATACATAGACTAAAATATTATAAAACATTTTGGATTCCCCATCTCCAGAAAAAAATAATAGATACGACATTGTATTTTGTTCTATAAATCCTTAAATACCATAAATATTAAAAAGGCTGTACAAAATAATTTTTTAGTAAAAAGTAATTTATATTTTGTTTAAAAAAAAAAATTAATTTTATAATATGTTTAGAAAAAACAGGCAGAAATCATGATTTTTCACGAAGAACTGCATAATCATTCAAATCTTTTGTCCAATATTTGATATTGTCAAACAAATTTGGAAGCTTCATCTTCAGTAGTTCAGTCTACAACTACAAATAATAAAAGTAAGCATATTTCTTGAAATATTTGTCATTAAAATATACTTTAAACTAAAATTAACTTTTGTTTTGTAGGTACCTAGTTACTACAGTTTTAAATGGATTATGGGATATAAGAAATGCGACCGTTGGAATCAGCTCTAAAACAATATATTATGTACCTATGTTGAATATGATTTGTGCTAAGATATAATGTACCTACCATAAATGTACTATAAAAAAATAGTTATAAGTTTTCATAGTTTAATTATTTTATTACCATGCAGTCTATGCTGGCAGAAATTGTAAAGTACATTATTTATTTGATATATACTACATGTAAATTATATAATTTGAAATGTTGAGGTTATGGAATGATTATTAATAATTTTAATCTGTTCAATTTTTAAAAACTGTAAAAGAGTTTATATTATTCAAATTCAATTCTAGATTTTTAAGTCTTAGTATATTACCAATTATTGTATACCTACAGTGTTTTTTTTTATATTTCAATTAATTTTGTTGATGTTTTGTACTATTAATTGTTGATATACATTAGTCATTAACAATTATAACCAGAAATGGTTTCATATGGAAAAAATACCAAAAGATTACAAGATTACAGACATACCATATTGCCGTCACATATTATACTAAAGTTTCTCATTAGCAAGTTACCTAGCTGTATAAAGACATTATCTATACAGTTTCAGATAATCAGATCTGTTTATTTTAACACCTATCTTTAATTGTAAAAAGTATAAAAATAATTCAAAACTAATATTATTTTACTTATTATTTGAAGTTAATGTAAGATTCTGTTTTATATAAGAAAGACCTAAACGTTGTTATTTATTTCTTGTGAACATTTGTTGTTAATAGTTGGTATGTCTGCAATCGTATAACTCTTTTTTTAGGTTAAGCAATTTTTTTCATATAATTTTGTGAATTAATTAATAATCATAATGGTACTATTGTGGGACAACATGTAAATTAATTTAAAAATATATTTGAATATATTATTATAATCATTAAATTTTTATTTTTGTTAAAAATTGTTTTACAAATTATGCGTGGCGTTCAATCAAAATATAAACCACAATATGACAATTAGTACTTAATACTTAATAGTTAATCTGTTAAAATTTATCTGAGTATATGACATAGTTGTGTCAATTCATGAGTTATTACCAGGGCTTATAAGTTTATGCCTAAAAAATGCCTAAATAATTTTGGATATAATACATTTATATTTATAATAGTTAAGACAATTCCCATACATTTTATTCAGTAAAAAAATATAATTAATTGCATTTTTCATAAAATTTTGGTTTTTTTCACAGAATTTCAATAAAAAATGCACTTTGATAATATCATTAGGAATATCAATATTATAATTAATATGCTTATTAGTTATTAAAATAGAAAACACATTAATATGCTAAATTGGCAAAAACATCTAAATATCCAAAAATATGCAAAATAAAACTTATGCATGAACTTGCGAGCCCTGGTTATATTGCATAATTTATACTATCATGGCCTATATGGCTATATCTACCTAGATAAAATGCTCTGATTTCAGTTTTTAAGTATAATGTAATGAACATTAATTGTTGTGTTTTTGTTTGAAATGTTTCTATACAACTAGTCATCTAGATAACAATTAGGAATTAAATCAATGTTTATTGACAATAAATGAACGAATGTATTATAATTTATAGTTGAGTCCCATCCTAATGGACTTAAATTTACATATAATTCTGTCTGAAAAATGACCTAATTGAGTCCAAATATTCAAAAACATTTTCCTTCTTATTTTAGAGACTTAGAACTGTCAGTACCTGCACAATATGTCAAAAAATTAAAGTTAGAGAGACTAGAATATCAAAGGCTAAAAATGTGATATAATTATTAATAAGTATCTAATAACTAATTCAATAAAATGTATTTTATTGCATGACAATTTTCCTATTCGTTATTTAATTATTATTATTATTATTATTATTATTGTAAAATATTGCTATCAAAAACTGAAGTAGTTACCGCGATGATCGACTATACCACTGATTTATATTTGTATGAAAATAGTAATCTTATCCTATACTGCAGTAGGTACTTATAAGTAATTTTATATTGTTAGTAATGAATGACATAGATAAGATTACAACAGGAAAATAAATATAATATACGATATACAATATGCATAATCCTAAATCTGGGACTTAACTGAGTAGGTAGCTCTTAAATAAATGTTGAAATGTATGTAATAATATTATAATAACATCATAATTTACCTAAAAATTATAAACGTACATCTTGGTTGAAAACCTGAACTTTATTGTCTGATTATTTTGGTATTCAATGTAGATACTATTACGGGGGCTGCAGCAGGTGAAAAAAAAAGTGACTTTTAGACCAATAAGCTAGACAAAACTGGAAGTAATTTTGGTTTGACAGTATTTTAATTTTAAAACGGATTATGATTGATTAACAAGTTTAATAGAGAATGATCGAGGCG
>NC_042493.1:71882520-71890312 GCF_005508785.2 Acyrthosiphon pisum | reverse complement strand
AAGTTTTATTTTATGATACGGAAATTAAATATATTGAAAACATTGTAACAAACAAAATTAATGTTTAGATTGGACAAATCTACATTAGTTTTGATTTTTGACAAAACCTGCTGCAGCCCCCTTAATTACAATAATATATTTATAGTTTTTACTATTTATGATTTTGGACTTGGGCTGACTCAAAGTTTTTTATTTGTTAAGCTTTTTCTTTGTTTTGGTTTAATTGAATATATTTTTAATAAAATAATAAAATTGTATATTGTCAAACTAAGTTTAAAAAAAAGAGGATAAGTGGTTAACACTCTGCTGTACATTAGGTGTCTAGAGAGTAGGGAGATGGCACTGTAATGGATTTGTTAAATTCAACAATATAAAATCATTGTATACAAAAGACAATTCTGAGCGAAGACGGCCTAGAGTATTATAAAGTCAATTTTATGATATTATCTAAGTATTGTGATTAAAGTAATTTATTGTACTAAAGTAGGTTAAATTAATTCTTGTCAAAAAAATTGCATTTTAAAATGTTGTTGTGTGTATATATTGTATACAATAAAATAGTTTACTCTGAAAGTCTCAAATACCCATGAAGATATTTTTAAATTACAACAAAATAACTAAAATTGTTATTCTTGGTTTTAATATATTATTTGTATTTAATATATGTAATTTTTTCCAAATTTTAACTTAAAATGTAGGTATGTAAAAAAAACCGTGTTAGTATAGTTTTTGGATTTCTTGGTTACAATATGGAATATAAATGAGACCCTTGTTTTAAATTTTCAATTCTTACCTATAAAAATTGAAAATTTTATAATTTTTTAACAACAAAATAATTTGAACATTTTCAAGATTTTGATAAATGTTGTGAACATTTGAACTTTAAATACTTATAAAATAATTGTAAATTCAAATACTAAATGTAAAGTTTTAATTATCCCATAAATGTAAAACCTAATTAAGAAACATATATTATGTAAAACATTGACGGGCTAATAACCTTCACTAGTGAAGCCTATTATTCTTTAAATAAAAAAAAAAATCGTGGCTATGGCTATGGATCTTTAATATCTATCAACTGATCTTATATGAACTTATAAGAAAAATTGTATTACATTTTCAAGCTTTTTAATCCTATAAATACAATTTTATTGACATTTATCTATCTATATAATGATATATAAAAGACAAAAAATGTTTGCGACTGACTGTGTCTTTTATACATTCCTAAACCGTTCATCCGAATTCCGGGAAGTTCTCAAACAGGGATTTTGAAATAATTATTACCTTATTAAATATTAAAATTTATAATTTTATTTAGTTTTAATAATAACAATAATTACCATTAATGCAATAAGTCTGTGTATGTTAGTACAGAATGTACCGAGTTCGAACCACAGTTTCGGTGGACCAATTTTTTTGCTTTTTTTGATACTTTAGAGTTAACTTATAGGTACACTAATAGGTAGATTGCCTGCCTGATAATATACTGCACGCTTAATCACAAAAACATAGCAATAGCAACGCATTACCGTATCTGTTATAGCAGAATAAAAAACTAAAAGATTTGAAAATATCAATTTATTAGGAACGTTATATTACATTTTAGAGTTTTTTGACCAAGTGAAAATGTTTTTACTGACAATAGTTAAAAAACGAATAAAACTACTAATTTGCTTATACCTATAAATAACTATACAAAAAAGAAATCGCAATAATATTTTGAAAACTGTATGATGCATTGATATTGAAGGACATGCTGCAACAACCAGATACCTAAATCCACTTTTTTTGAATGTTTGACGGAAATTGTTTAAGGAAAATGTTCTTTAAAAATAGATGCAACAACCAGATACGCCCGATTATTGAAAAAGGAAGTTATTATAGAAATGGATTTATCTTTTTTTAGAATTAATGTGCAACAATCAGATAAATCCAGATTTATCTTGTTGTTGCGCTTATATGGCCACACGGCATTTATTTTTTATTTTTTTGAAATTAACATTTTTATTGTTACCTATTGTTATCATTACTTGACTATTATATTATATAAGGTAATAAATCACTAATAAATTATGATAACAATTATTTTTTGGGAATTTAAGAAAAATTCACTAAAGTTCACAAAAAAAAAAAATAGGTTTTTTTGTATAGAATGTATTTTTATATAACATTTTATCTCAGTGCTCTACTATTGAACTATTCCCTATTTTAAGGGTTACAATGTTGATTAATTATTATAATTTATAACATAGGCGTGTAATGCGTGTTCAGACTTGGTGGCTGAAGGGGCACGACAAATTTTTAAATTGTGAGACCTATTTTTTTTTTGAGACATGAAGAAACATTCATTTTTTTGTTACAAAATTCATAATGGTAGGAATATTTTTTAATTATGTTCAAAAAGTAAAACCATTGACAAAACAATAAAAATACTTTTTTCCCATCCATTATACAAGGTAGACAACATACAAATTGTAAAACTATTAACTAATCAGTAATGAATAATTTGAGTTTCTGACAAAATTTAAATAATTTTAACAAGTCGTAAAATATCTAATCACATTTTTGAAATGATAATCGGTAATTGGATATTTTCAGCTAATAAAACAATATGATCACTGGTTAGATAAAATAGTATTTAATCTGTGATATCACAGTGCAAGACCTGGTAAATGGGCACAACAGTACTATTGCATGTTATGTAGTTATAAAGAATTGATGAACATAATATTATAATGATTATATAATCACTAATTAATAAATGCGTGACTAAAAAAATTACAATTAATCAAAATCCTTATGTACTGCAGGGTACACACGATTTTTTTTTATTTTCCTGGCATGATTTTGTTGGTGGCACAGTCTGCCGGGGGGGGGGGCAGTGCCCACCTGGCCCTTCCCGTAAACACGCCTATGATTTATAAACAAGGATAACATTGAAAATGCAACCGATATTGATTGTAAAAATAAATTACTTAAGTAATAATATAAAAGTAACATACTTAGGTGCAAACAACCAGATAAATCCATGCTCTCCTCAACTTTGGAAAACAAATAATACCTTAAAGCAAATTTTTTAAAATCAAAGTTTACAACCTTGTGTATTCAAAGAATAATAAACAAAATATAACAAAATTAGTTTTAGCAACTATTTATTTACTAAAAATGAATTTTCTTTGCCTTGAAAAATTTCTAAAAGTGGATTTATCTATAGTTGTTGTAGCAAGCCCATCAATAGCTAATTTAAATATTCAGTTAACATTTCAATTGGTGGTTCGTATAAATAAAAATATACCTACTACCTATGTTATGTGAAAAATGTTTCTTTAATTTCAATCTATATCTCGATTCTCGATAACAGAACAATAATGCGGGCCTCAGGGCCTAGTGTATCGTGGTGGCTGGCCAAAGTTACTGATGTGTGCTGCGGTCAATCGACGTCCAGCCCAGGATGGGTGACCAACCGGGTTCTTAGCGACGAATCCTCGTTGTTCAAAACCAATCGTAACCCACCACAAAATATTAATGACCATATTTGCCGATGCTTTAGATTAATTATTAATTATTTATTAACGGACGGAACCCTATACAACAGTTTCACAATATATATTTACAATTTACAATTTAAATAATTAATACAAAACAACACACACAGGTTTTAAAAAAAAGAAAAAAAGATAATAATAACAATAATTATACAAGTATAATAGTAAGTATTTAGAATTATAAAGAAGTAATTTTACCTAATTTCACCAGTCTTGATAAATGGCGCTATCATTGGCCAACCTCATCATGCGGTGTAAAGGACTATTTCTCCCATAATTTGTACTACAAATTTTGTAGTGTGCAAAGGAACTGCAAAAGGAACGTGGTGTCTAGTAATGCGAGAAGGGACTTTGATAATTATAGATAAAATAAGAACAATAATGCCATTGGTCGCTTGCATTCACTGATTGACGTGTTACTGACCATGGATCTGTAAATTATGCGTTCAACTCGACTAATTGACGAGAGAATAATAGAAATTACTTGGTTTGTGATAGGATATTCTTCAAGGGAGGGGTGAAGAGAGCAGTCAGTCACCATACCAAAGTGCATTTTTAAACACTTTTTATATTAATTTTTTGGTTACATTTTATTAAATTTATATTTTATTTTGTTCTCTTGATACGTGGTTACAATAATACAATTGTCTATATATAATATTATGAGTATAATATGACCAAGGACGGCGTACCCGCATAATATGTGGTCCACCATCTAACTAATGCATAACATGGACAATTTTACGTTATTGTATGTCCATTTTACTTTGTTGTTTTTACTATTACATTAAACGGTTTTTAAATTTAAAGGTCAGAATGTTATTTAAGAACCCACATGGGATTAAAAAAAAAAAAAGGTGGGTAAGTGGATGTCGCTCTGCTGTACAGTAGATTACAAGTGGGTCACTGTATAATGGATGGTATTAAATTTGAATTTAATGATATAATATCATTGTATAAGAAAAACGATTCTGAGCGGAGATGGTATGTCAATCTAGGTATAAGACATAATATTATATAGTCTATGGTATTAAAAAAAAAAATTGACTTATAATAGGTACCTATAATAAATTCCAAATTAATCATATTAAATATCTATTAGGTACTTATAACGCGTTATACATCAACAACAAACCGTGATACTATCATGGATATATAATAGTATACTTTAGAAGCTTCAAGTATAAAGTATACCCACGAATAATATACAATCACAACAAAATAACTAAAATAGTTATTCTAGGTTTTTAATATGTAATTTCGTCCAAATTTGAACTTAAAATGACTAAATATAAACTGTGTAAATTTATTTTTTAGATTTTTGGTAACAGAGTTAATTACTTACGTTGAATCTTGTTTTAAATTTTCAATTCTTAGATACAAAAATTGAACATTTTATAAATTTTTAACTACAAAATAATTATTCAAATTAAAATTTGATAAATTTTGTCAAAATTCGAATGCTTATAAAAAAATTTGCGCCTATGTATTTTTAATATTTTTCAACTGATATTGTAACAATATATCAGGAGCCTTGTATTAAATTTTCACACTTTTTGGCCCAACAGATAAAACTTAATTGATATTTATAGAAAAAAAAACTAAAAAAATTGAAAACTGACCATGTCCGTAAACAGTTCAAAAAGAGTCAAATTATTTTTATAATTTTATCGAATATAGAAAATACTAATGTAAACATTCAGTGAAATTTTAAGTATCTACAGTCATTCGTTTTTTAATTACAATAAAATAAGAAAATCGTCACATGAGAAATCGAGCGAATATCAAATGTTGTAAAAATATTAATTTTAAACGCTCATAAAAATTTAATTTGACTTGCTAGTAGACATTTTTTTTTAAAAAGGTAGACAATATTATGTGGAATCTTGTAATACATTTTCAAATATTAGATTTAAAAAGAAAAATTTTTATGAATTCTTAACTCAAAATAATTTGCTAATTTTCGTGATTTTTACATATTTTGTCAATTTTTGAACTTTAAATGCTAATAAAAAAATACTTTGACCAAGGACTTTTAATATTTTCCAAATGTCATTGTAAAAATATAGTAGGAGCCATGTATTAAATTTTCAAGTATTAGACATCCATATAAAAAAAAACTAATAATATTGGAAACTGAAAATGTCCCTAAACAGTTCAAAATAAATCAAAATATTTTGAAAATTTTATTATGTATAGAAAATGGAAATATAAACAACCAGTGAAAATTTCATGTATCTTCGGTCATTTGTTATAAAGTTACACCATAAACCAAAATCGATTTTCTCGACAACAGCTTTTGCATACAAATTCCCATTTTTTCTTAATTTTTCTTTTGTTTTTCACGGCGCTTTTGAAAAATATTGGAAATTTCAAATTTTGACCTCCCGAATACACCAACTAGATTCACTTTCCCATCAAACAAGATACTGTTGAAGAAAATCGAAGCAGATTTACAGCCCCAAATCGTGATGACGGACACAAAAATAAAAAAAAACACACAACATTGTAAAATCAATACATTGATCGTTCCACTCAGAATCTAAAATGTATATTTTATAAGTTTTTATATTAAAACTATGATATGTAAAGACGGAGTTTAAACTTTTAGTTTTCGTACACCCAATAAATTTGTTTGGGGACACCTCTGGTTTGTGATCAGTTGTAGGTATAGGAACCGGCAGTTGGAATCATCACAATTCATAATATACATATAATATCTTCTCGAACTCTCATCTACAACTGCTGTTACATGCTTTAAGAGTTTACTAATTATAGGTACCTATATATTATTTTACTAATTTTGTCTCAATATTTTATTTTATTGATATATAATAATGATACATATTTTTATCAGCCTCATGACCTCATATAGACCAGTTTCCTGTGTTATAGACTTTCATATATTACTCATCTATATAGATAAACTTAAAAGTCTTGTACAAATACAGTATTAACATAATAACATGTGATAAGTAGGACAACACATAGTGAAGTTATTGCAACTGGTGGTTATTAACAACACTTACTGTTGTTTTTCTCTACCAGCATTTGTTATCTTTGTTTACACTGCAGCTTTACAATAGTTATTTAAAGAAAGTTTACACCCTCTAACAGTTTAAAATAGCTTAAATTTCTTTTGGTTTCTAGAAGTGAAAGTAAACTATAGTTGAGGATATTACCTTGTGAAGTTTTTTTAAACACACTTTTAATTTTAATACCAACTATACATTAGTAGGATTTTATTTCATTTTTTTATCGTGTCTTGCTACTCGTTTTAAAATTAAAAAACGTTTTTCATGCTGAGATACAGTTAATAAATACTCTTATTTTTTACATTTGAATATTTTATACAATATAAATAGTCACTAACTTAAGAAAGAATGTGTACCTATATAATATTGAATTTATGTATATGTCCTAAATATAGGAAATCATCATGATTTATAAATAACGCGGATGAAGCATCCATAAGGGAAACATACTTCATATTGTGTAGTTTTGTACTATGTGATCTACTTAGTATTTTAGAAAAATTATATTATTACAATATTTAAAATTTGCGAGTCATATTTTATGTAATTATGTAATCTCAATTATACCTACTGATAACTGTTTTAGTTCTAATTATTACTCGTCATAGAGTTTTGCAAAAGATTTTCAACATTTCGAGTACCTAAAATAATTGTATTATTTATTAGAGTGATTCTGATTCGTCAAAATATACCGTTCAGTCATAAATACCCAGGTAACAGAAACTCGAATAATTGTACAATTATAAAAAAAATATATACTACCCATATGTTTTAAATTATTTAATGAACATCAACACATAACACAACTAATTCAGTTGATCATTCATTAGCTAGAACATATTATTAATATGTAGACAATATTGGTTACAGCCAGATTTAATTCCACTTGCCTTTGACTTTTTGTTTTGAGTCGTACAAAATCATTGTTTGTGATACTCGAAACTAAAATATTGTAATATTAGGATAAAACAAAAATATAGGCAATGGAAGTAATAGTCGATTAAAATTTTTAAAGTATCTGTTTATTGTTTGATGTAGGCATAGGTGCACATTCAGTCTTAAACTTGGGAGTGCTAAAATGTTTTAGTCCAAAGTGACCCGCGGGGTGTGGTCAGTCAGGAAGGTGTTCAGTTAGGAGTGTGATGTCGTTTATTGAATTAGAATAATTACCAATATATTACATAATTAATATTATATTAATTTAATTAC
>NC_042493.1:71840560-71882470 GCF_005508785.2 Acyrthosiphon pisum | reverse complement strand
TGCCCCCCCACACCCCTTACAATTATACATACCAAGCATAAATTAATTTAATTTTAAATAAGATTTTAAATTACAGAATTCAAAAAAAAAAAAATCAAAGTAGTGAATCAAATTTTCAATAAAAAATTGTTTTGTCCAATATATAATCAGTTAAATACTTTCCTTTAAAATAATAAGCCAATTAACTAAAACTGTTAACTAATTAATAAACTATATATTTATCTACAATAATTACAAACTAAAAATAAATTATATTAAATCTAATCTTCTTGATTTTTTAGCAAACTTGTTAATTATATCTTCATTTTTTAATCCATTTGTTAGTTCTCTTTCTATATATAAAGATGAAAGATTATTGAATCTACTCTGCACCATACTGGTACGTAACCAATTCTTGATGCGGTGCATTGAAGAAAATGACCTTTTACACGTTACATGGATTTGTCGTTATAACCATTGGTATTCCTTAAAGTATTCACTACTAAAAGACCTTTTTTGTTGACCGAATTGTGTTCTGGGATATATCTAATTAACATTTAATAGCAAATACCAGTGTAAAAAAAAAAAAATTATAAATTAAATTATTGACAAACCGATAGCTTATGATGCTTAGGACCCGTTTCCAAATCACCAAAGTCATCCGCCTCAATATTTGGCAATTTAAAAGCTATTTCATCAGTCTATGCAAATATTTATGTTCAATAAATTAAATAAACAACATTGAAATATATTAAAGCTATAAATTGCACATTATCACTAGTTCAATTTTTCAAATGTTATTTTAAAATTGAAAATTTTGCATAAATACGAAATTACATACTGTTATTGTTTTACATATATCATCAATTTGTACTTACCACTATTAAATTCTTCGATGACGAAGGAATGCAATCAGTGTTGTCCACATTTTCATTACATTCATTTTTTTTGTTTTTTATATTTGTTTTAATACATTTAAAGCTACTAAAAATATTTAAACAATATTATGTACGTACACAATTTATATTTAAATTAAATAAATTACGTTACACCACACTAGTAAATTGTTTGTAGGTATTATGTAGAAAAATGGAAAGAGAAATAAAATAGAATTATTCAATATCAGCTGACAGCTAGTACTAGGTATTGTCATTTGTCGTCGACACGAGAACACGATGAAACAACTAATGAAATCAACTATCTTTGATTCATAGTACTACACTACTACAAAGAATAGACTGACGACGGTTGAAAATGTCTGTATTATCAAACTAAATTATACTTATTAATATCATTATTTTCATTACAATAAACCATAACACCGGTATCGGGTGGTATACAGAAACAAAATCCTATTCAGTTATTCCAGTAATAAAATAATACTAAAAATAAACTTGAGGTATAACAGCCGATAAGATAACATGTGTTATAAATAGGTAACATCCTAACATCACAAACCCAATTACCAAATACTATATCTGTTCTGTATATAAATTATTAAGTATGTACGTTCATGGAATTAGTGCATAGGTAACAGTACAACCTGGAAACTCATTCTTATTTCTTATGAACTCAAAATTACATTTTAAACAATATTCTTCGCTCATTATAAGTTGGGCCAGTTTGGGGTGATAATTTAAGACTTGAGGGTGCTAAGCACCCCCTGGCACACCCGTATGTGCGCCAATGGATGTAGGTAGTCATATTGCATACACATTGCACCGTCTATGCACCACAATGGTCGAATTTTAAAATAATGGTTACTAAGAACTGGACTGTAAAAAACAATAATGTTTATATAAGCGTTCAATTAAATTAAAATGTTATGGAATTTAAAGGAAAAAAATTAAAATATATTGTAATAGAAAATAGTATATAAGCTATTAATAGTATAATAGTTATAGTGTAATAATTTAATAGTATATTAAGCTATTAACGTTATATTTTGTAACTTTACAAAACATACGCCTGAATATGATTAATCTTTAACAACATTTTTTATTATTTATAAAACGAAAATAAAAGTATAAAATTTAAAATAAATTTAAATAACACAAAAAGAGGTAAAATATTTTTAAAATTTTATTTTGCCTCCTCAATTATGGATGAATATTTGTTGAAAATTTAGGTGTCTACCTTAATTATATAAAAAGAACAAAATTGTATAAACAATTAATTTTTGTTTTCTCTATTTTGTTTTTTGTTTTTTTTTAATTATTTTTACAGTACGGGTAAATTTTTACTTTTGACTTATTTAGAATACAGACAAAATATATTATTTATATTTATTTTACACATATCTAATTTTATTTGGACGTTTAAAATTTAATTGGTATCTACCTAATAATATGTATGTGCATTTTTGGCATTGTAAACGGCCAAGGGATATCTGTTTAAATTCAATAGATTTTAATGAAACATCTGTGGTAGATTGAACTTCTTTTCAAAAATTCAAAATTCAAAAATTTTAGCTGTTATACATATTTTTATTTCTAACTTGGATAAATGATCATCTGCTTATGAATTGGTATACTAACGATTTGGCTTTCTCAGAAAATTACAGCAATTAAGTAATTAAGAAATTGAAAATGAAGCAATATTAAGCTTGCTAATATTTACCAAGATGACATCGATGAACACTTTGGAAACGAACTTTTTGAGCTTAAAGAATATTGTGTAAACATTTAAAAATTAAAACAGTGAATTTCACAATATTATTTAATAACATTTAATGTATAATATATTAATTAATAAGGAAATAAAAGATTGTTTTCCTAATGTTTGAAACAGTACGTTCAATAATCTGTGTGACACCGCTTCGAATAAATAGAACTCATGAGTTTAAACTTTAAACCATATGCATTTACATTTATTAAACTGAAATGATATATATATACAGTATGCCAGTGGCGTACGCAGGATTTTTCAATGGGGGTAGGTGGTCTTGAAAATCAGTTACAATTTTATTTTTATTTTGTCCAGCGTAATCATTTCAGACGTTTATTTGAGGTAATTTAAAAAGGTTTGTAACTTTTCAACTTTTCTGGTAGAAAAAATGCTCTCGATAGTTTGATACCCGATGTATGTTTTTGGAAGCAAATTGGATCTAGTTGGTACTTTTAGGAGGTCGAAATTGAAAATGCTCAGTGCTTTTTAAAATAATTGGAGAAAAAAAATTAAAATTCATTAAAATTGTTTGGTAACCACCTTGGTCCTCACTTGGATTGTATTTGATTAATTAAACATTTTTTATCCGGTCAAAAAGCTTAAAAATGTAATACGCAAGTTTTTATTATAGCTAAAATATTAACGATGCATCATGGTTATTTTTTATAAGCATTTAAAGTTCAAATTTTGTCAAAACCACAGTTAATTTATTGTTCAAAACTTATTTAATATTAAATCTGTAAAAGCTAAGACTAGAAAATTTAATTAAAGGTCTTTCATACAAGTAGTTCATACTTTTACCAAAAAATTACAGATAATTTTAGGAAAATTGGTATTCAAATACAATGTTTTTTCAAAAAAGAATTCATTCTAGTAAGACGTATATGAAATTTACGTCTTGCTTACTATAGTTGACAGTTGAAACTTGATAAATATATTTTTTTAAAGTAATAATAATAAGGGAAATGGGGAGGCTTCAGCCTGTTAGCCCCCCCCCCCTGCGGACGCCACTGCAGTATGTCTAAACGTCCATTATCACCCTAAGTATCTCCACGGAAAATCAATATATTTAAATGCAGTTTTTTTTTACAGTAATAAGTATGGAAATTCTGGTTGAATATAGTCGCTATTCAAAATAAGATCAAACCCGATTTACTTAGCAAAACCAGTTTTGACCGTGGTCATCTGGTGTGTTCTTAATCTGAATAGAGTATACCATAATATTCGATTTTTGTTTTTTAAAAATTCAAAAATTACCAAAAATTTTTTTTAGGCAAATAAGTTTTTTAAATTTCCAAGAGATCTGTTTTGTTAATCGTATTTTTTAAAACAGTTAAAAAAAAAAAAAATAATAATAATATTAAAATTTAATGAAAATCCAACGGTCAAGCTAGAGCTAATCATTATTTTGAATTTCTAACAATAAAAGTTATGTGACCTATGCATACAGCATTAGTAAAATACGATTCGCATGCATTAATTGGAAAATGATAAATAAATTAAAAAATTGGAACGCTGATTTTGTTTTTATGACAATCTATTAATATCTAATTATTAGGGAAAGCTTTCAGTTATAAGATTAAAAAAATTCAATTTTTAATAACTGATATTTTGTATGTCAAAATTCATAATAATTCCAAAAAAATAATTGTTTTTTTTTCATTTCAATAATAAAATAGCTATTTAAATCTGGCAAAAATAATACATACTTATTACATAGGTACCTAATTCATGATTAATTCAATATTCATAGTTAAGCTATAAAGAAAGAACACAAGTGAATCATTTTAATTATAATTTACAGAATTGAGATTTGTGTAAATATTATTACTATAAGATAAAATCATCCACTAGGGCGCCACGACTATTAATTGTGCCACTTCATAATTTAATAACCTAATCAGTTTCACTGTTCACTGTTCAGTAAACGATAAGACACAGCTATTATTATTTCTATTAAAAACAAAACTTTAATTAGGTAGGTATGTATTAGTTTTGTCAGATTTGAATAGATATTTTATTATCAACATGAAAAAAACGATTTTTTTTTGGAATTATTATGAATTTTGACATACAAAATATCGGTTATCAAAAATTAAAATTTTTAATCTTATAACTGAAAGCTTTCACTAATAATTAGATAAGATTGTCATATAAAAATCAGAGTTCCAATTTTTGATTAAGGCATGCGAGATGCAAATCGTATTTTCTAATGCCGTATTGCTTGCCTACTCGATAGTTGTCACGGCGTATGACTTTTATGTGTGCATGCTGTTAATAATTATTGATGGCTCTATAAAGAGACTTTTATGGTAGTTGGGGTTGATCCGTAACATGTTTAAATATTTCTTCACATTTATCTTGCTCTTATGAATTCAAACAGCAGTAGTGAAAGATCATTCTCTAATTTAAAACATATAAAAATAGATTGTGTACTTCTATGGATGGAGAAAGGTTCAATCAACTTGCGTCAATGAGCTTCGAGATTGATATTTTAAGAAAACTTGATTGTCAAAATGTTATTGATAATTATGCAAATAAAATTAAGAAAAGTTCCAGGCATTTAATTTAGATTATAACTTGAAATTTTTTTTATTATTCATTATCTAATTACTTACATTTATACAGTTTAAGCAATTCGTATTTTTATAAAGCAAATATAATATTATGATGATACTTCTTATGCTCGATTTTATTGTTTTCGTGATTATTTATTATTAAATAAGTAGTTAATTATTACTACTTCTAACTGTCAAAATATGATAATATATGTTATTTAATAAGTAAAAAAAAATATATTTTCTTGTTTATATATGTCGTATGAAAACCAAGATGCCCCACAATGCATTCCGCCCTGGGGCCACTACCACGTGCCTTAATCAACCCCTGAGCCTATCTATGTAATAAAATAATGTCTACTTGGTGCTTTTAGATGATAAGTTTATAAATTATAGTTATGCGTCAAGTACTCAGGTGTAGTATTGTATGGTAAGGAGGTACTATGTATCTATGTAATGGTTAGTTATTTTCTTAATTTAAATTATTTTGTCTCAATAAAAGTATTGTTAATGTTAATGTTAAATGTTTGATCTTCGATATAAATAAGTGAAGATTAACCAAACATTTATATTTTACCTGTATTAAATATAAATAAATTAGTTATAGTAACGTTATAAGACGGGGGAGTTACTTTGCTGTTCATACCTAGTAATTAGTAGATCCCTAGGGTATATACCTACAGCGTCATTGAGTGCCATTGAGGTCGTTATAATGGATGGATATCTTAATTTTGAATTCAATAGTGTATATAAAAAACATGTTTTTCATTCTTTGCTATAAAAATTGAAAACTTTATACATTTGTTACTACAAAATAATTTGAAACTTCTTATTTTATCCGCGTATAATAAAAATTTAAGCTGAATTTTCAATATTTTTTAATTGCTGTAAAAACAATTTATTAGAAATGTGTTGTATTAAATTTCCAAGATTTTTGACTTTTAAACATATATTTAAAAAAAATGAAAGATTAAATTAAAACTCGAAGAAGCTGAGGGATATGAGCAACAAATGAAAACTTTAGCCAATAGTGAAATTAAGATACTAATAGGCGACGAACACCAGTTTCAACGAACTATAAAAGTAGGTATCAGAAGAGTAAAAAGTTGAGTATTACAGATATCAACTTAAAACAGAAAAAAAGTTTCAGGTGGTAATTCGTGGATTACACCCTGAAACTGACCCCTGTGATACTAAAAGCGAATTATCCGAACTAGGACATCATGTACATAATGTTACGAACATTACAATTAAAAAAAAAGTTGCCCTAACAATAAGTTTAGTGATTGAACTATTGTAAGGCTTCCATTAATCTTCATGG
The DNA here is from genome assembly GCF_005508785.2 of Acyrthosiphon pisum. NCBI lineage: Eukaryota > Metazoa > Arthropoda > Insecta > Hemiptera > Aphididae > Acyrthosiphon > Acyrthosiphon pisum. Next base: position 71,875,945 of record NC_042493.1, on the reverse strand, counting down.
ATTTGGAGCCACAAGCAAACAACAAAGACAATTATGATATTAACAATGTGTGCCATCATATAATAAAAGTGGAAGCTCCAAGAAAAAAAAAAGTGCCGTAATGCAAAAATTGGTCACACTCAAAACTACTGTTTCAAAACACCAAAGTGTGTAAAATGTAGTGAAGGATACACTTCACTAAATTGCCATAAGTCTAAGAAATCAAAGACGAAATGCGGAAACTATGGTGAAGGACATACCGCGAATAGGAAAGGATGCATCACATACAAAAATGCAACAGAAATAGCTCACTCGTATAAATATCAACGTATAAAATATATATAAATAATAAAGCCCCAGAGCATTAAAAAAAGACATTTTGATCCGTGGGGACTTTTTGATCAGAGATGTAAAAATTGTGATTTTCTGAGCGAATTCCAGAAAAATCCCAGAAAAGATCAAATTGTCACCGTTGATTTACACCAAGTTGTAACCTCTTCGTGAAATTTTATAAAACAGCATTTTTCATTGTTATTTACCCGACTTGATTTTTAATAACAAATTGAAAGATATTATCATTTTACAGTTTTATTACAATATAAATTATTATAATCAGTTCCTATATAAGTATAGAAGTCAAGATTCTATCAGAATTAAATGCAGCTATGTATTAATATTTGTATGTTAAATATAATATAGATATAATATTATGCTTCAACAAAATATAAAAAATAAATATGTCATTATATTTTTAGCTGTCTTTTGCCTTAGGGCCTGTTTTACAATCATAGTTTAAACCTAGGTTACGCTTGAACCACTGATTTTACTAGCCGAATTCCGTGGTTTAACCTGAGTTCTTGGGTTTGGTTAATTTTGTATTATTTTCTTCAATGTCTAAATTTGATAAAAAAAAATGTGTTATAATAAATATTTTCTGGGAATGGGACGTGTTGTCTATGTCTCTTGTTGTCAATAAAATTAAGTAGTAAAAATAATAAGAATTTTACACATTGTGTAATACAGAGGGATCAAATATCAAAATAAACAGTGCAGTTTTTAAAGGCTGGTACCTACTTCCTTGTGTTGGTGGATATGTGTTGGTGTCTATAGAGAACCTGGGAGGGGTCTTATTGTGTCGGGCGGTTTGTGACGTTTTCAGTTGTTATACCAAGTTTGGTCCGCAGAACAAAGTCTTCGACTGTGACAGATGTTCTCTGTGCGCCTCTTCTCTTTGAGAGTTGGCTCGTGCGGCCGAACGCTTACATGATTTAAGCATTTGTGGCTTTTTCCTGCGGGGTTACTCAAAGGAAAATCGTCCCCATAATTGGAAATAACTCAAATATCGAATTCGGGAAGAAATTGACGCTATAAGAACCTAACCTTACCTGTCGAGATGTGCCGAAATGCGACCGATAACTTAAAAAATTACCTTCATAAATGTATCGTTGTTCATCTTTCTTATGTTAATTTCAAGACTTAAAACATGAAATGGCATGATGTACCGAATAAAATAAAATAAACCACATTTCTGTAAGTTGCGTCGTTTTTTGATAATAGTCTTTCAAAATTGCACGGTCTGTTTTACCACACTCTGTAATTAAATATTTTCCTGATTTAGTATCGCTACAGTTATTATTTACATAACAGTAATATAAGTATATGACAATAACTTAGTTTAATACTTATATGTAACTTTCTAATTACAACTTAATTTACTTTTTGGAAAGAACATATAACGTTAACAAATAAGGAATACATAATAAGGAACGTCGTTATTTTCATCTTTAACGCTACACAAATGTTTGTTTAATTACTTACAAGATAATTTTATTTATTCATCTATTTATGAATTTTCTGCAATTAGATTTTTGTTATGTCCTTTACATATTGTCCATAGTGGTTCAGATGAGCACCACTTGAAACTGCATAATTATATTAGTTATCTTAGACGTTAGATTATATTCATTATATACATGAACTAAGATGCTACTATATTATACGTATATATAGGTATTAGGTACGTAAAACAATAATACAACGTGATACAACTTAGTGTTGGCATAGATTAAATATATTTAGTTTGTGGTGTGAGTTCCGAGATCGGTACTTGATATAAATTACACTATACATGATAATATACAAAAAATTATAAACTCAGTCTAGGTATCTTTAGCACATAACACATTATTTACTTTAACAATGATTGGAAAAAAAATGATAGTTTACTTAGTAAATAATGAAATGTATCAAAAAATAAACTATGTTAGGTACCTATATTATTATATATATTATATAATGTGTCTATATGTGATAAAAAGATAATAACTATAACATTTTTTTTTCAAACAATGGCTTTAAAAACGAATAAAAAGAAGTACCTGAACAGTGAACACTATATTTATATTATCCAAACATACAAAAGATCAATAATGTTTATTATTAGAAGTCCGCAAGCACTCAAGCCATATAGTTCATTGTGCGCAGATTGCTAAAAATTATAATTTATTGAAACCACATAATATTATATAAAATCATGCCATAAGTGAAAAAAGTAAATGTAAAAGAATATTTTAGTCAAATGAGAAATAAATAACATATATAAATATATTATAAACAATATATTATATGTTATGACAATGATATTTATTAACATGACGCCACTCACGACATATCCACTATTAATGTTGATTTTAAATAGTCAATTTTAATGATATCTTGAGATGAATTAAATGTTTAATCTTTAATAATAGACTTAAACACTAACTTATTCAAAGTATTTAAAAAGTGGCCTCATGACAGTATCAATACCAAAAATGGCTGTTACGCAATAATGTGATAATATATAAAAATTGATTCACACTGGACAAATTTACGAGTAGCTACAGTATTTACAGTAGATATACCTACCTAATATCAAATGATCACACTACACAGAAGAAGAGAAGAGAACATTATCTGTGTTGTAGTGTTTTATTTCTATCAATATTCAATAATTTTGAATAAATAAACAAAAAAAAAAAAATGATTATGTAAAAAGTAATTAAATTATCAATAAGTGTATGCCTTGATAAATGTCTTTTATATGTTAGTAAATATTTGGTAATGCTATTGTGAATACTAGGTCCGTAAGTTTGTTCTTCGCAAAACCACGGGTGGTGTCTAGAGTGTCGTTTTCTTAAGTAGGTATTCAAAATAATAAATACAGTTTTACGCATTCAATACGATCAATCATCTGCTTATTAAAATAATATACTGTAATATCACAAAGAATTATAGATTATAATAATAATCAATAACTACTGCGTAATAGAACAAATTGCTAAAAAGTATTTTAAAATTAAGTAATAAAGATCATTGGCAGAACCTGCACGAACTACGCCACCACCGTGTGTGCCAAATATATTAGCATAACTAAATATTTAAAAAAAAAAATGTGGCAAAGAGTAATAACTACTAGTAATGTAATATTTACATAATTTAAAATATTTGGCAATTAGTTTTTTCTTATAGTTAAAAAATTGTTCTGTAGGTATTATTAATAACTAATAAATTCAATGATTTTAGATTCTGAGTGGAGCGTAAAATTTATTGAATTTATAATTTTTTTTTTCTGTAGAAGCTTTGATTTTAAACTTCAGCATCTTTTCAGGTGGGAAAGTGAATCTAGTTGATACTTTTATAGGGGACAAAAATAAATTACTTTTCTTAATAATTAAGTTAGTAGAACCTAACCTAACCTAACCTAACATATTCATTAACGAATAACCATAGATAGTTAAAATGTTCACTAAATGTTTAAATTGTCATTGTCTATGCATGGATAAATTTTAAAAATGTTTTGACTCTTTTTGAGCTATTTATAGACATTTTACATTTTTTTACCACACGCGGTCTAATATCACAAAAATGTTAACATAAGAGAACATAAAAAATGAAATGGAGATAACTGATGTTTGTGATAACACGAGAAACAACAAAAGATGTACACGATATTGATAACAATAAATGATAACTGGAAAATACTGAGAAAGAGACGTTTCGTGGGTAAGATAGCCTCGAGGCTCGAATGGGTAGTTCTAAACTCTAAGAATTGTGGATGTTATCACTGTTGACAGTAATCGTGATGAAAAATTACATATGCTTGCAGAAAACATTTATTTAGTTTTTTTATTTAGAAATACGAATATTTACAATCTGTATAATCAAATGCAATAAGTAATATATATAAAAAAAAAAAAATGACAAGGCTTAACGACTTGAGGGAAGGGGTTCAGCTACTTCAACAATGCGGTAAAGATAAAAATAAAATATTTGAAAAATATCTAAAATAGAAATATATTTAAATCTTATAGTAACATCTTTAAAATACCCAAAATATACTTCACGTTCATACTGTACATAATATATAATTAGAAATATCATTGTTAATTAAAAATATTTACAGTTAGATATAATATGTTAATATTTTATATCTATATTTGGTTTGTCTATACAATTGTTTAATAGATACCTACGTCTTCAATATTTATAATGTTACGGTATTTTAATTTTTTTAATATTCTAAATATTTAAATTTAGATATAAGAAACGTATGGTTTAGCACTTTAGATAATTTTGCCTTTTATAATTTTTTATGTTCTATCACCAATCATGAAGTTATATATTGTTTACTAAAATTTCTCTCAAGAAAAACTTAGGAATAATTCTAAGTGCCGTATAATATATATTCATATTATGGACACCAATTTCTACTTATAGCTTAATTGCTATTTTGGGGCATCTATGAGTTTAGATATCACTCATAGTCAAATGTCAAAGCAGTTTTTAAATTAAACTACACAATAATCACTTATGGTGGGGAATGTTTTGTTACCAATACTACTATAATACTACTGTATATTATAAAACTTTTGAATATTTTAGATTCTGAGCGGAGCGAGGAAGCTAGTGGTTTTACAATGGTGTTTATTTTTTATTTTTTTTATATCCTGTATACAAAATTTCTACCAGAAGGAGTGCTTCGATTTCAACATATAGTACCTTATCTTTTAAAAAATTGGATCAAGATGGTACTTTAGAGAGGCCATTTTTCGATTTTATCAATAATTATTTAATGCAACCGGAAAAAAACCACCAAAAAATTACGAAAATACCGCTAAAAATGAGATTTTAATTTTTAACGCTTTGTTTATCACCATAGAAACGAATAAAAAATAATAATATTATAACATTAATACAACTTACATGATATAATAATTAATAACAGTATAAAATATCCAGACTGACAAACAGTCTCCGCTCAGAATCGTCTTTCTTATTATGATAGAATATCATTGAATTCAATTTTAATACAATCCATTATAAAATGACCCACTTGTAACCTACTGTACAGCAGAGCGACATCCACTTACTTGCTTTTTTAAAAATTAAATCTGTATTTATATTAATTGTCATAAAATTGCCTATACTATACCCCTTTTATATTATGTATAATGTAGAATTTGTTTTAGTTCAAAATATAATATAACTAGCTCAAACGGCAATGCGTTGCTATTGCTAGGTTGTTGTGATTATACGAGCAGTATATTATCAGGTAGGCAATCTACCTACGGTAGATAAAAAAAAATAATAAAATAATAATAATCTCAAAATCTTTGAGAACATCCTCGGGCCTAACTTCTTCCCCAAGATCTAATACAGAGATCTGTACCAAATTTCATGGCAATCGGATGAATGGCTTAGGAATATATAAAGGACACAGAAATTCGGGTACAAACATTGATAGACAGATAGATCATAAATAGATAGATGACAGTTATTACATTTGAAGATGGTATGTATAACTACTACATAACTATAATGTCTTTATTGACATTGATGAAGTACTTATTTAAGATTCCAAACATATGAACTTATGAACTCATATATGTTATTGCAATTATAATTAGACAATATGTTTCCCAATCAATAGTTTAAAATATTGTCTAATAATGTTTAATGTCATTTGTTATTAATGTATGAATGATTTTATTAATGCCTTAAATAGACTGTGATGACCAGTGCGGATAATTTAAATTATATATCACTTAAATTGTTTATTGTTTAAAAATATCAAATTAGTGGTAAATGGTAACGAATGAGCTGTATTATTCATAAACTAGAACCAATATTAACTTACTTACTTAAACTACTATAAATTTTATTTTTTGAAAACTTATACAAATCAACAATTTAAACACAATAAAATATTATCATCCAATTATAGTAAAACTCGCTTAAGACACTTTCCCGGATAATACGCTTTCTCGTTTTCTCTTTTAAGCTGGTCCCTTGAAGAGCGTCTTGTGCAAGTTTTATTGTATTACTTATGTACTATGATGTACCAGGCAAAAAAAAAAAATCTAAAATTAAATTAAATTGAAAACACAGATCAAAATAATATCTCCAAAAGGTTTAAATTGTAATCAGTGAATCAAAATGCTCTGATACTGTGTTTTTGAAACATTTTTTCTTGGTCATAAAGTTTAAAATTATAGTACAATTTGCTTATTATTTTGTAGTTTAATTTTTTTTACCGAAGGCTTTTAGAAAATATAATATATAGGTTCTACACTTCTACATCATACATTTTTCTAACTTCCACTAGTTTTAACATTCTCAAATTACCAACAAAATCCCATTTGATACCAGAAACAAACCCCAAAGTTCAATATTAAAGTTTCTATATAAATTATATAAAAAATACAATCTTAATCTATAATTATATTTATAGTTAGCTAAAATGTTAAGTTCTGAGAAAAATGAAGAATTTATAGATTTTAGAATTATGTGGTTTAGTTACATAACTATTTTTTCTCTGTAAAAAGTTTTTTTTAAGTTCTTAATAAGTTTTTTACGACATTATTATCAACGATGAAAATTTCATCTTGATGGAATATTAAAGATGTCAAAATTTACTCATTGGATAATTTAATTAAATCAAGGAAAAACTAAAAAAAAATAGTAAAAAGTAAAATATACGATAAGCTGCTTTTGATTTGATTATGTTATTATGTTATATTATTCAATAAATAATATTACTAAAAAATATTTTTTTAATATTAATATTTACAAACATGTTTTAGAACAATAGGAATTCTTCAATGTTCCACTTTTTGGTTGGTTTCTGGAAAATAATTATTTGGTGTAGTTGTTAATTTAAGAGGTCAATTACAATTGGAAAAAACGAAAAACCCGTTGGAAAAACGGGAATATTTACACATCACCTGTTTTTTATAAAATTTATTTTTATTTTGTTGTCTATATCTATACTAATGTATAAAGAGGTAAAATTTATTTATATGTAATAGAGGAAATTTCTGTAACTAGTGAACTGATTTTAAAGATTCCTTCCCTAATTAAAATGTAGGCACACCATCCCTGAATAACATGGATCATAGTAAATCACGACCTTTAACCACTAAATTTTGGTTCACAAATACATTTTGTTTCGATTAACGAAAATCGAATATTTTTTTATTTGTTTATAGGGTTGCCAGTTGATATAGAAAATAAAATAATTATTAATTATTATGATTGGTCATGGTTTCTTTTTGATGGAAACTTAATATAAATATAAATGGCCGAATTTATTTAAAAAATATCGTTTTTTCATGGCAAATTATACGTCACCTGGGGGTAGGCACGCCTAAAAATATGTACGTGCATCGTGCATTCTAATAACTTATTATTAATAAATAACAACAAGACAAGAAACCGTAAGGCTTTTAAAATTGAACTATTTTGTAATTATTTATGACGTTGTTATTTATTTTTAAATTTATAATATTGCATATCATAAATGCAAAGTATTTACATTTTAAACGCTGTGATTTTTAAATGTAATATTGCACACAGTTATATTTGGCTATCTGTTATTCCGGTGAATGGCTTGAAATAAATTTCGAACCAATTTCGACGGTGTTTTCACAAGGTATTGTATTATATTAAAGAAAAACAAAAAAAAAAACGATAGATAGATAGATTAATTTAAACCCGGGTGGTCCATATGCTTGTAGCTTATAGATTAAAAAAACACTACACCGATTTTGACGAAAATATCAGAGAATGTTCTTGGAGATATCAGAAGAGTTCATTGTATAGCTTGAACCACGTTCGAAAATAATCTACCAAGTGCTATGTACAATCATATATGGGCGGATTGCCCATCTCGGTCGAAATAGTTCTCTTTGTGAACACAAAGCGAATTACTCAGGCGCCGATTTGCACGTTAACTGATATAGCCATAAGCTGTGCAGGTACACTAAAACAGAGATACACAGATAAAGGACCTTATTGTAGAATTGTTCATTTTTCCCTGGTGAAGTAGGTACATTTCCAATTTTTTTTGATAATTGAGCTAATTATGTATGTTTACATTATTTTTGTTGTTTTTTGATCATATTAGATTTGATAAAATGTTTTTTCCTGCCTGTTAAAAAAGCTTAAAATAACTTAATATAATGTTTCTCATTAATTATTCTGAAAAAATCACGGTAATTTGTTAAAGGATTGAATTATTTTGGTTTTTATAATATTATTATTTTAATACCAAAGGATTGTAAAAAATATTATACAAGGTTCATCATACATTTTTCTTTGAGTAATTCAAAAATATTAAAAACACAGTCGCAGTTTTAAATATTGTGCGGCTCAACAAAATTAAAAAAGCAGGAAAGTAGGTGTAACTGTTATACAGTAGATGTCGAGTGTAACTCGTCATTGATTTAGTCACTGTAATGTGTTTAATTAGAATTCAATGATAAATTAATGTATATTAAAAACGATTCTAATCGACGATGGTCTGTCAGCTTATATTACAAAGTATATATTTCTATGATTTATCTATATTACTATAATAGTTATTTATTTTACTATTATAGTAATAGGTACCATGATGGGTAGAAATGTAGTTATTTGTTATTTTTGTCAAAACAATTGTATTTAATGTATTATTAATATTTAATTATTATAATAGTATATTGATAACATATATTATTGTTATTAACTTGTTATGCAATTCCGACTTACCATGGAACGGTGTGAATAGGTTCGTGGTAGTGGTATAAACAGATAATAGCATAACATCAATCTAAGTGTTTTCAAAATGTCATTGTGCTTATAAAATAATATTATAATATAGGTACATAAAGTTACAAGCCCCAAATTTTTGAATTACAACTAAAATCGTTATTTTTCGTATAAATATAAAATTTTGCCCAAATGTGAACTTTAAATGTCCAAACATTTTAGACTTTTTGGTTGGCAGAAACAGAGAAAATAACTAACAAGGAACCTTGAAATAAATTTTCAAGCTTTTGACGGAGCTGAATTTTTATTATCAGCTTTTATAAAAAAACAAATCCCAAATTTCAAATGTCCAAAAATAACTTTAAAAAATTCAAAATATATTGAAAATTATAAAACATATAGAAAATGCTAATATAAACATTTGATAAAAATTTCAAGAATTTACAGTTATTTGTTATTGAATTACATCAAAATATGAAAATTTGCTTTTAGAGCAATGAAACTGCTTCAATCTCCACTTAAATATCTTTTCTTGTAGAATAGTGAATCTTGTTGGCATTTTGGCGTGTCAAAAGGAAAGTTCCTAGAAGTTTTTAAATCTAACAAAAAAAAAAATACAGAAAATGGTAATGTTTATACAAAACCAGAGTTTCTTATTTTGTTGTAATTCATAAATAAATAACGGTAAATACTAGGAACTATTACGAAATGTTTATATTAGCATTTTCTATAGGTACATGGTAGTATTTTAAAAACATGTTGACTCTTTTTGCAAACAAATTTGTCAAGGCTCAAACGATATATAATTAAAATATCTAAGAATTTTCAATGATTTCACACAGTCGACAGTAGTAGCGATAAACAATTGTATATGATTTCGAAAATGTAAAAAACTTAAATATTTAAAAAATCATTTAGAATGAATATAGATTTATATCTTATAATAACATCATTAATATACCCAAAATATAATTAAAATTTATAGTTTGGACTATAAATAATATAATATTATTAATATTAAATATTTACAGTGGCGTAACTGGATAAAAATCTAGGGAGGAGCAAAAAAATGAATCTCCAATTTGGCCGTTACTGTAGTCATAATCGCGATTTCAAGATAATAACATGTTCACGAATCATGGATAATAATAGTCATGAATGCAATTATTGCGATAACCGTAACACTGACAATACGTCACCATAATATTATTCAACAAAAGAAACCTAAAATAAATATAAACTTTTATAAAGTAATTTGACGAAAAATATATTTTAATATTATAATATTATGTTAACAGTCTAGTTAAGAATACTTTTTAAATGTGGATTATTTGGAGAGGCAAAATGATACTTTTGCCCCCACAAACATTTCTGGGAGTGGCAAGTGCCCCTGCTTGCCCCCCCCACAATTACGCCACTGAATATTTATAATTGGTTTGTATATAAGATTGTTCAATAGATACGTCTTTAACATTTATAATAATATTATTTTGATATCTTAAATTTAAACTTTTTAAATATTTAAATTTAGATAACAAAAACTGGCATTGTACGGCACTATAAATAATTTTGCAAATTGTAATTTATTTTTGGTTTCTTCACCATAGCGTTTTTAAGTTGATACAATAGAGAAATGCACTCAATTATTGTTTTAATGATAATTGTATTTAAACAGTTTTTAAATTTTAATAATTTTTAATGTATTACCCAGTTGTCTGTATAACAATTTTTGATCAAATAGCTTGAAAATTAACACAAGGTTCTTCATAATTTGTATATTATACTGGAATTAAAAAAAAAGTTTGTATGTTAATGTAAATCTACAAAGATTTTTCATATGCGTTTAATGTTAGAACTTTGACGAAATTTGTCAAAATTGCGAAAAATTATACCAGGGACTGAACCTTTTGAACTTATCGGTATCGGTTCCGGTACTGGTTCTCCAAAAATAAAATACATTTTCTGATTAGGTTCGGTTATAGTTTTTTGATACAAAATAATACGGGTATCGGTTCCAAATAATTTCGGTACCGGTTCCAGACAAATTTAGGTACTGAAAAGTATAATAATTTTAAATACCTATCCGGAATGCAGGTTTAATTAATAGTATGATAAATGTTAGTGAACCAAAAACTCATTTGATCATACATATTCTATACACAAAACAGTAATAACATTAAATTATGATAAATGAAATTATTTTATTTTTAAACCTAAAAGATTTAAAAATTCTGTTTCTGTTCCGGTACTTTATTTATTAAAATAAAGGTTTCGCCCCGGTTCCGCTTTATAATATTTTAAAGGTTCCGGCTGTAGAACTGGTTCTTTTAGCTTCGGTTCCAGTCCCTGTTTTAAAATTCTTACTAAAGGTTTGAAAATTAAAAATGTAAATACTTACCTATATTTTATACAAGGTTACTCATGAGTATTTTTAAATGAAATAAAAAATTGTTTTAGAACTGAGTCATGTATATTTTTATGAGCGATTGAACTTCACGTTTTAAAGATATTGGATATTTATGCATAAAATAACAATTTTAGTTTTTTTATTTTTGATCAAAAATAATTATTAATGATAGAAATTTTAACATTTCACTATACTACTTAAATTATCAAACTATATTCACAGTGTGATTGTAAAAATATCTAGACTAATTTTAATCTATTTTATAGGTAGTCATTTTAATTTGTTTATTTTTGTAAAGTGTTTTTAATAATGTTAGGCTCGATTAAAATTTTTAATAATGTAATTCCAGGTTACTCATAAGTAGTTCTGATACCTAACGGCTAAAAATCTAATTATATTGTCAAGAATATATTTTTCATAGACATTTGAATTACAATAAAATTGCATATTTAAACATAGATATATAAAATAATAATATAGTATAATAATACTATACAATACACCATCTTTGATCAGACTCATTATATTTATACAAATATACAATGATATTTTATTCACATCCATCACAGGAGTTGCTCAAGGGCGAGGTAAACTTGAAACTTACGACTATATAGCAGAGCGAGTTCACTGGTGTTTATAATTGCATTTCTTGATTAAAATTTTAAGCACAAGCACTTGACGTTTTAATATAAGACTCTCAAGACTGAATAAGCATAATACAGGTATATATTTATTATAGCCATAATATTATATATATTCAATTAATGTTTAAAACACTTTTATCTTTAGTTATTTATATTATTGTAATTACTAACTGTCGGCTATCTTTTTTTAAAAATTGTTTATAATACTAATTTGAGCATTATAGTAAACTGCTCATCTTGGTTGTTATTTGATTGCATTCAAATGTATAATAGTTGTAATACTTAATACGTAAATAATAATGCACCACAGTGCCGAGTTTAGCTAATCAAGATAAGTGCACTACACTGTTCGCACTTAATTTCATAATTCTGTCACTCTTTGTTGTAAGTAATAGGTATAATATGTATTTATTTATTTTTAATTAAGATAAAATTAATTTATCATAATATTAAGGGTTTTAAGATTATCTGGTTATGAATAGAGCAAGTAAGATAGAAATACAATTATTTTTAAATTTTTATACTATACGTATAGTAAGGTACCTTTCTGGACCGAGAAAACTAAAAAACGTCCATATGTTCAATCAGAGCTTAATATATTAAACTTTCAACACATATTGTATTATTTTAATATTTAAAATTATTCAACAGATATATAAAATACACATATATTCATTAAAATTCTAAAATATCAACGTATCTTATAAGTTTGGTAAAATTGTTAGAGCAAAAAATTAACGCTTTAATAAACTATATTATTATATAGTCATACAATTATATTAATATTCAAACTAAAACATGTTTTATATTTATAGATGATGAATAAGAAACAAGAATTTTTTTTCGTTAGTTATTTTGTTTAGTTATTGATTAAAAATATTTTTTGTTGTGGTTTTTTTGAATCGCATTTTTATATTTTTTTTTAATAGTGTAGTGCATACATGTCTTATGCATTTTAGTGCTTTAAATTATCAGTTCTGTCGATTGAGTTATGGATTACCTACCACAATTAAATTATTGAAGCTTTATTATTTTTCCTTTAATTACTTCCAACAACCACTTGTAGATTTTTTATGCCGAGAGATTCGTATTCTTATTTATTATTATTTCTTACAATATTTTTGCTTCTTTCACTTTATTGATAATTATCTCATACATTAATAATACCGGTTATTCAAGTGTAAAATAAATAATAATTAATTGTACACCAACGTTAAAAAGTATTGGTAATTATACTATATACCTGACAATGGCGGACAAATCACTACAGTTATTGCTTTCTTTAATGATATTTTGAAGTATATTTTCGATTTATTTAAACCTAAGTTAGAAATATTACACGTTTCTCGTTGAAGATAATTACATTAAGCACTATAGTACAATTATTATGTAGCTATTATATACCTTTATGGTGTTACCGAAATGTATTACTAGAGCGAATCTAGAAAATAGTGTACAAACATTAAAAATCAATTCACTCATCATTTTTGTGTTCTTTGTAAAAACTTGTTCTTGATGCAAAATGTAAAATACCTTATTTGTACGTCTGTTTCATATATTTTTATACTACTCTATATCACAAAAAAGTAACAATCAAAATATGCGACTTCTTGTCTTTTGTCGTTTCTTCCTGGTCGAGTGAATATTTTGTTTTTGACCATAAATATATTAAAATACGTAATAAATAATTATCTATTGTAAAGTGCACTACACACGCTTAAAACTTAACAATATGGCCTGGTAGGTAATAATGGACTCAGATACATATTTTTGTGTATTCACAAAATAAGTTTCATTAGCCTACACATTTTATTATTTAAATAGAGTTGAATGCTAACGATCATTGGAACAAAAGTTATAAATATTTATTCAATATACCTACCCGTGGTTTTTGTTGGTATATTGTATTTATAATACAATACTTAATAATACTTTTTTAAGTGTAGCTGATATTTTATTATTTTTCATTTTGCCTTAAAATATTTTGTATTGCTTAAAGTAGTTGTAGGTACTTAAAACTTACAAGAGCACAACAGTATCATCAAACCCTACCGTGAAAGCACGTTTACGATTCATATAGTACTAACTCCAACTAGTACACCAATAATGCTTGACTCAATGGTCGTAGAAACAAAATGCTTTCACTATGATACAACTTGAGAACTTTATTATTATGTAATATGTTAGTGAGGGTTTTCAAAAGTTTATATTAATGTAGGTTTATACATTATAAAATATAGTTAAGTCAAGTTTTTTCGAAAATGTGTTATTATTAAAACAAACAGAACATTGCGGCTACTTAAAAACAGCGATTAAACGCATTTTGTGGTTACACTTACACATTATATATATGTCTGATCATTACAATACATCTATGATGTACCCACCCGTACGGCAATAATATTGTCTGACATTTGGTAATAGGATTTTGCTGGAATGGATTTGTTTTTCGTATATAATAATAATAATATGTAATCTTATATAATAAAATAATACAGTTGGGCGGTACACGTCATAATATATACATCTGAATAATATCGTATTACCACTTCTCTATTTTAACTACAGTGGTCACCACAATATAAAGTCTTCTCCTTCCCTGAGCTGCAAAAAATCTCCTCGTCATTGTCGTTGACGTCGTTGTAGTCGTGCACACAGATACCTACTTGAGGTTCAATTACACCTATCGCGCGCTGTACAATCCGTCATAATATCCATTACGATACTCGACTCACAGTTCTTGTCGCGTGCCTACAGAATATATTAACATTTAAACTTATAGTAAAGGTTAGTAACATCGGTCCAATAAGACCCACTGCCACCATCGCAACCACTGCAGCCTTTTATGCTTACGTTTTAAGCTTTTGTAGTTGTATCATATTTGGCCACATTATAATAATGCTAATAATAATAATATCGATATAACATTTTTATATTATTATACCAGCAGATACCTGAACGCTCCTTCTCCTTTCGTTTCTCGACGTCGGCGACCGAACGACGATAGCGAAGGCGTGCGACGCTGTTACACAACGCTTCGGCCTCGACGGCCTCCACCACCACCATAGCCACCGCCACTTCCACCGCCGAGTTCGACCATTACATCGTACAGACATTGACTCTGCAGTCTTAGCCAGCGTACGGTGATCCAAAGAAGTTTTTTCAGTGCACATGACGACGGTAAATATTTGTTTTATTCAATAATATTCGCGCTTTCTCTACACGGTTTGTTTTATCAAACAATAATACTTACCTTTGCGTTACCCGTTATATTTTCTGCGCATGATTCGAATGTAACCAGTGTGAATTTATGATTGTAATAATTAGTGCGTCGCTAGAGAAAAATTAAAAATACTTCACCGAGCAAGAAACAACCACTCCACTGTACACCAAAAACATTTACCGTAAGAACATATTTTAATAATAATCGATAACTTGACTCTGTTTTCTCTTATTTAATATCAAAATCATTAAATCAACATAAGTGATAAAGAGCTTGTAGATTTCTTAAAAAAACGGTTTCTGTTTGTTTGTAAATTAACATTTGAATTGATCGTGTTATCAGTATTATCGACATCGCCCGTGGTCAAGAGTTCCAGAAGTCGATAAGGTCATTGTCGCTGACACATAAGCTTACAATGTTCGCCGACAAGCGATCGCCACATAGAAATGCAGGTGGTGTCATCGCCACCACAAGCTTATGACGAAATAATCTGCACCATAAAATGTACTGGATTCATCATTGGAATCGAGGAAAACACCTGTGCATGATAATTGTTGCATGACGTAGTCCAAGTTTTGTTTAAAAGTATGAAACAAAACGCAATTTGTCCAGAACACAGTTTAACAATGTCGGTATTGGTCATCATCTTCTCTGCTACTTTACTGGCTTTTGCGGGAACAACAGTGGCGCAAGGTAAGTTGTACTTCTTTTTACCACTTGAATATTTTTAAAATAACTATAACATAATTCTAGTCTCTAGCTGAATAATTGAATATATTATAATATTGTGATTATATAGTGGTCATTGGTCAGTTATTATAACTATATACCTATATATGAAAGTTTTAATGTTATTCAACTGGTTTTGTATTTATATTCTGGTGTATTTTGTTTACTGTAGTAAATAATGATACAATATTAGAAAGTATTATAAAAATAATTTAGATGATATCAATGAACTACCCTTATTGAATTTAAATTATTGTAAAAGTTCGTTTATGTATCCCATGTAGGTACTTAAATTCTTATATTACATAATTGATTATTACCCATTAATTTCTTAAATTAAATACATAAATACAATTAACCTGATAATAGCTTAAGGCTATTAAGCATATACTATAGCTACTACTTGGACGCTTTTTTTTCGGTGGGGGGAGGGAGCAAGTGGGACAAATGTCCAGGGCCTCACGCTTATCGAAGTTAGAAGAACACCAAAATACATTTTACAATATGGCAACAAATAAATGGAAGAGTAATATTTATAAATATTTACTATAGGTAGTCATATTTTCGTGTAGATAATAATCGTACATACAAGCGTCATTTATCATTTATAATTTTATCAAACGGTTTTAACGATTAACGCTTCCGACTCTTTCCGAATTTGTTTGATTTTTTTGTGGAACTTACGTGAACTTCAAGCACTAACTAACGAAGACCTGAGGAAAAGCTGTTTACATTTTCAGAACTATTTAAGTGTTAGTGATTCTTGTGATATAGTTGCTTCTGAATTATTCGAAGAGTTGTTAGTTTTTCGAAATGCAATTGAAAAAAACACTGATTTAGTAGAAGCACTAACTTTCTTAAAGACCATGCCTGGTGTATTTCCTAACACTGTGAAGTTTCTCTTAAATACCAGTAACCTCAGAGTCTGCCGAAAGTAACTTTTCTAAATAATTGAAAACTATCTCAAAATATACTCATAACTGACCTGGCTAAAATTTGCATACACAAAGAAAAAAAAACAAGTTGCATTTTAAAAACATAAAATTAAAACAACATAACATAACATTTTTTGCGTTTAACCCTTGTTCAGTTAATTTTTATTTAAATTTTAATATTGGGTATTAGCAATAAGAGATAGATACTAAAAAAATAACTCACTTATAAACTTGTACTTAATTAGTAAATATAAATTATTGTTCTGACTGTTTATAATGAATGTTTAACGTTTTATGCATATTTAAAGAAAACAATTTTTGTACAACATTAAATAAAATAGAGTATGTAGAGTTAGTTTTACGACAAAATAAATCAAGATGAAACTGGACAAGAATTTTAAGGGATGAGTAAAAAGAAATGGGCTATAACCAACAACAAATTATACCAAAAAAACTCTTCATATTTAAAACTTGCTAGGGACTCCCAACTCGTAATGGCTTTGAGCCATTGGATACATTTACGATACCAGAAAATTTGTTGACAAAAGAATTAACCAACTTTTATTTTGTATTTCGTATTTTAAGATTTCCAAACATGCTAAATATTTTCAGATTTCCCTAATTGTTAATCCATAAAAAAGCGATTTTCTGTGTATATTTTCTTTTCTATTAATTTATAAAGAAACAGTGACAAAGTTTGTAGATTCATATTCCGCTATTTTATATGGAAATTCGAAAAGACAAAACACAACAAAAAAACCTGTGTACTGTGCTCGCGAGCATGTGTGTGCAGGTATACCACTTAACTATTCATCGGGTAATAATTGTTTGCTGTACACTACTACACCACGTCATAATGCGGTATCTACACTTAATAATATTCATATATAATATACCTATAGTGCAATTTCGTACATAACAACCATAAATGTAACATAATAATTATGGCGAGATTTACGTAGGTATGTAATGGATTATAATTTATAATGCGATATACATATTTTATTGTATCAAATTGTACAGTACATAAAAATATAATCTCTTATAAAAAAATAATAATATTAATAAATAAAATATAACGATTTTCGACTAATTATGAAATGGGCATCGCCCCACAGCTATAATATGTATCATGTATGCGACGGGTGTCCTTGGTTCGTGACGGCAACGACTTTAAGAATATTATAGTGTATATTATACCTGTATACTATACACCACCAGGTTGCCAAGCCGTCTTAAGCATATATAGTACCTATATATACATTCCTCTATAGTGCACTGCAGGTGTATGATATTATAGCCAAGGAGTATGTGTGTTACGACGTTGCCACGATTTTATATCGAATGCGATTTACAATATACTTTTACTTTCACTTTGTTACGACGGCCGCCCTCGCACAGAATACCGACGGCATTGCGCGATAGTAACGGTGGAGGTGCCTGGCGAGGCCGTGGACCGTAGTCCGTGGTAATGGAATTTCAGAATTCAGGAAACAACCAGTCCTAGACACATTACAATACGAACCAACACCACACGAATAATATTATTATGTTTCGATGATAATATTATTGCGCGACACTAAGACGTGTGGCGCCGAGTGGCTGAGCGAACAAACAGTTATTATTGCTATTTAGATTCGATGAGTTTGAAAATATTTAAACACTTAAGCTAACGTGTTCGCCGGGTATACCTACCTATTGCATTAGTCATCGTGAACCAGCTCCTTAATCGTTTTAGTAGTATTCAACTTTAGATGCGTTATAAATTATAATTCACTCAGTCCGTAAATGCTTATATAATTAGGGCTCGGATTTTGTAACAAAATAAATCGTTAAAAAAACATTTATTATAAGTTATAATTGCCAAAAAATTAAAAAAAAAAACATTAATTTAATTTCAACTCGAAAAATACTAAAAAAAATTGAATTATTTTTCCCCTTTCTAAAAGTTAAAACGATTACTTTGAATTACAACTGCAATAATCTGTGTTCCAATAATTATTATTCTATCAGGCATATATTTATTATTATATTACCACAATAACAAACAAAAAAACGTCGGCAACTTAATACGAACATTTCACCTATTTTCATTTTTAACCAATAATAGGTATAGAAGGTAAAATTATAGGCTAATATAATATAATTGAAGAAATTTATGACATTTTTCGTGAAGATTGATGCGACATTTAGCAAACAAGTACATTTAAGGGGAGAAGCATAAAATCAAAATAAAGCTTACCTCATTACAACCATAATCATACGAAATTAAATTAAATATTACAATAAATTACCTTTTTTCACACTCTCTACCAACAAAGCATTTATCTACTACAAAATCCAAGCCTTACTTATTATCATTGTTCCAGTACCTAGGTGTGTGTTGTAATAGTGTAATATCAAACCAACAACTATGTAATTGCACATGACGTGAACAATTATTATTATTTCTTTGCATTTTTTGTACACATTATAGATAAGGTTTTCGCATATTTTATAAATTTGTAAACATTGTAATGATAAAATCAATGTTAATTGAAGACATAGTTTTTTTGTAAATAGGTACCTACTCATGTTATATTCAATTGAGTTTTGATAATTAAAAGAAAAAGTAACCGTGGGATTTTGTTGTACCTACTTTATTTTAATATTATTCGTGTTGTTTTCATAATACGAAGGAAACATACTTTTTATGTACATGCATCAATAAATTAAAATGTAGGTAATATAATTTTTTTAATATAATTTCATTCTTGTACCCATTACAACACTGGTCGAGGGTAATGTTCTATTGGGAACGTTTGAAACATTGATAATACAATATGTCATAGATTATCTCATAAAAGTTCGTTGTGTTTAACCGTATTATCTGTTACTTTTTTAGGCCCGTAATCCCACTATAATGGATCCATTGCGTAATTTCGAACAGATTATTGTGTAATAATAAATACACGGCATGTTTATAGATACCATTCACACCCCCGCCACATAATATAATATTATTTGCACAAAAATAATGTGTATTTGACACAAAAAGCAGGAACACCGCGCGTACAAACGGCAGATAAATTGCGCAATATACATTGATGGACATATTTTGTCGTGACATATTTCAACAAACTATACCTAATGCCTATATGTAATGTTGCGCCGACAATGGCGATGTTTTACGTACATAGGAAACAACGTCGATGGCGGAAAACTCTAAATAAAATAGGAAAAAAAATACAACACGTTTCGTCATGCTGCGACTTACCTAACAAGGACCAGCCGAGGGTATTCTGTTTCTACCTATAGGTATATCGGCCATCGGTAACGTGTTTTGGCGTATTGTGTGAAGATAAAGTTGGAAAAAAAATAATTTAAAAGTAAACGTCATTATTTAATCGCGTCTGGAGTCGCCACCATTATTCATCCGGCTAATGGCATCGCGTATAGTAAAACATTAAAAATTAATGAAGGAAACGCTATAATGTGTTCTTTGAATACCTCCAGGCCTAAAATAACTGAGTATCGATTTAAGTCTGTCTTAAAATTATACCCACGGTTGTAAATCGGTCCGTCACCGCCGTTAAGAATACCTTCACAGGTTAATGTGTATAGGGACACTGAGACTATGATAATGGCGATGACATCACAGTCGTCGAAACGTTAATTTCCTAAAACAATGTAAAGGTTTCTTGTGTATTGGATTTAATTCGATTAAACGATAAAGTATATTATTGTTATGTTGGTTATGTAATAACTTATAATATAGTGACAGTTTATTATTTCTCACGCTCCGACAACGAAAACAAAAAATGTTTACATTTTTTAAATAAAATTTCCTAATGTAGGTACCTTTACTGTAACAAATAGTAATAACTAACAATTTTTAAATAAATAATTTTTCTTTCTTTCACCGCTTCCCGCTGAATTTAAATGTGTTCATTGCAATATAATGCAGTAGGTACCTACCTATACTATTGAGTCATGCAACTGATTATGTATAGGTAACATATTTTTTATTCTAATTATTTTTTATCCAAACAGAATACGCATATTTTACGATTTAATAACGACGAATTATTACTATATGTTTAATAGCGTTTTTCAATGTATAATAATATTATAATATTATGTTATAAGAAAAGACGAAAAACAGGTTTCTTTGTTATTCCTTAGATCTGATCGCAAATTACATTATAGATTGGCGATCGCCATAACAATCCGGTATAATTGACACAAGTGGTTAGATGAAATAAAAGATGATAGATGTTGATAAAATGTACAAATTATTTTTGTAAAAATGTCAAAATGTATTATACGTTACTTTATAACTGTCAGTCGCATCAGTCTTGGCACAAGTATATTAGATCAATTTAATCGATCGAATTCGGTGTTTCTAAACTTAAAGGAGGTATAAAGGTGTTGGTGTTCTTATATTTTTCTGTATATATTACTATCTACATTAAATTCAATTACGCATAATACAATAACATTTTAGAGTGAACAATTTTCTCTGAAAAAAATAAGGATTATAGTTGTATTGAGATGGGTTTGTAAGCATAAAAATTTCATTGTCAATGTTATACATGTTATTTAAAATAAACGTAAATATAGATTGATAACTTATAAAATAATCGTTTTTAATTTTCGCAAGACTTAAAATGCAATCATTAACAATTTAAAGTTTACACTTTACGCCATATGGATAGGTATAATATATACAAATTGTGTAGGATTAGAAAAAAACTATAGCACTTTATTTCGCGATAATTTCTGGATGTGAAACTTATTAATTTATAGAATAATCTACAATACCTAAATTAATGTATAATATGATATTAATATTTAATACCGGTTTACAGTAATAGTATTAGTACAATAATTTAAATATTAAGTAATTATTTTTAGTAACCGAACAGCCTTGACTACTATAAGAACTAACCAAACTCACAAGTAGTTATAACAGTAGTTGTGAAATACAACCACTTCGTTTTTTAATTATTGTAACATACAACACAGCATTTCAGGATTTACCTACTTCAATTTATTTACTGTACCTACTTCTAATTTATAGTAAATATTAAAAAACCATGGACATTTAGTAAAAGATAAATTCTAAGTAACTTGAAATTATTATATCTTGCCATTTTAAATGGCAAGTGTATTTTATATTGTATTACTGTTTATAATATGAAAATGCATATATGTCAGTTGTACTAAAAAAAAGGTCAAAAACATGTGTCTACGCCGAACATTAAACCGTTAAAAGTATTAATTGTTATTGTTATTATGATTTCGCATTAAAGGATTTTGGTTGCCGTTAATTCATATAATACAAAACTGAGTTGATATTGTAGTATAATATAATAATTCATAATAAACCGAGACAGAGGCAAGAACAATTAATTCCGGCTGTGACCAGCGAGCCGTTTTAATTGCTCCGCGATTGTAATAACTAAAGTCGTTGATTTTATTTTATTTTTTTGATTTTATTGTAATCGTCTTTGGGTGGTCGGAAATATCCTATCATATAATATCAGCTATAGTACCTATCTATTCCACGCCAGCATGCGGTCATTCTGAAAATCGATTTAAATTTTTTATTCAACCAGTCCATTTGAAATCAATATACAATCATCATCCATTATTATCGTTTTCGTCTTGCGTTTTTCTGTTGTTATAAGATTTATAAAATGTCTCGAGGGGATACATTTTTCTATTATGAACGCACGTGCTATCGAAATTTACATCTATTAAAACTAAACGGTATTTTGTATTTTTAACAATAGCTAGGTTTGGTATTATATAAAATCTATATGAATAATAGGTAATATACTAATATATTAATATTATATATTACAATTTTAACTGGTATGCGAATAAAGTTTTATAATAACAGTCGCACCGTAGTTGTTAAACATTTGTTTGTGGTGATGCAGTAACCTTCGTCTATCGCACTTTCACTTGGTATTTAATAATATAGGGCAACTATAATAATAACAATAATAATGATTATTATCACTATTATTATATTTCATTCAAATTTCCTAATTTATATTATAAAAGTAACTAAATATAATATAAAAATGTAGTTACCATAATATGTAATATAATATACGTATACCTATTGTATATACACCATATAAAATAATATATAGTATTATATATAGTTTGGAATTGAATGTTATAAATTGTTTTTTTTTATATATTGATTAAATGTCAAAATATTGTAACATAGTCAATATCAAAGTTTTTTATATTTCACTCCAAATTACCAAAATCAGTTATCATCGGTTATCAAAAATCTAATATAGGTACTTCTGTCTATTATAATCTACTTATAGTTTATCATCCATATTATTAATTTTCTAGTTTACTACTAAAGTAAATTAATATAATGATATTTTTTCCGTATGCTAATAGTTTGCATATCCTTGAATATACATTTTTATTTTCATTTTTCAACAAAAAAATATCGTTGGATATAGATATAAATAGCTATATATTATAGCTGTATATTATATAGGAGTAATGAAATAACGACATAATATACAATTTATTCTTAAATTTAATCTTATTATTTATTTTGATATGTTCATTTAAATTTTAAAACGTTATATTTTTATACGTATTATAATTATTTTGGAATTTTGTCTGATAGGTGGCATGTTCAGCTTTCTACACATAAACGTGATTTAGCTTGTGAAATTTAGATCCGTTATCACAGTATAGTCTCATAATGAAAACACCAGTAGTAAATAATTGGCGTGAAATTACTATCAAAGAATTAACACAATAATGTCATCAACTTGTAAATAAAGGTTTATAATAATATTCAATTTAAAAGTAGTAGGTAATTGTTTTTTTTTATTATTTCGGCTGATTTGAAAATAATATTACAACGCAGTTTGTAAGTCATAAGGTAGGTACCACGGTAAACATATGATTGTTTTATAAAAGAATAACATATTTTTAAGTATTTTTAAACACCATGAATGGCGCAAGGAAATTATAATATATCTTCAATTATTTATTGTTATTGGATAGAGATGAGGATTTGTATAATATTATACCTACTAATAAATAATAATTGTTGGTTCGTACTTTTAAGCTCTATTGGGTATACTTTTGATATTTAATATTTATGATAACAATTTAATTATGTGTGAATATTTTGATACTATTTGACACTCATTTTGAATTTGTTATCTTTAATTTTTGAATGAGAACTTTTTTAGTATTAATGGAAAATGCTAATTATGTTACAGTTAATATAATATATTATACATCATACATATAGTTATTACTTATTAACAATTTAATTTATAACTATACATAATAATATGCTAGTACTTATCAATATAAAGATTTTTTGAAAGAAATGCGTTATTAATTATTAAATCATTGAATATTATTTATTATTATCAATATAAATAATTTTTATTTTATGCCAATTAATAATTATAAACTAATGTGTATTAGGTACTTAGTACTTGCAGTCAGACTTTTTCCCTTATATTTATATGGAAATCTAATGGATAGACTTGCGTTTTAACTATAATATTTTATTCAATAATGTAATTATTATAATGAAGTAAATAATTATTATTTATACAAACATATAATTAGTAATTTTTCTTATACATTGGTTGTATAACATATACGTTATGTTATTAATTTTAGTTTGATACGTGCACTAAAATTATTCAAAATATGCATACGAATATTAAGCAATTAAAATACGAAAAAATGTTATGAAGTATATTATGGTTAAAATTATAGGGGAAAACCTGGGAAGAACGGTAATGTAGCTTTATGAAAATAAGTACTAATATAATAATAATATTTGTTAAAATTGTTAAAATTTGTCTAATGGTACTTTTTTTTGTAAGACATAACAAAATATGCATAGTCAATCTTTCTATTTAATCCCACAATTTTATAAAACTAATTTTTTTCTTAACTAGAATATTCTATAACCATTACAACCAACATTAAAATATAAGAAATCCTCAATATATAACGTATTTAAATGATAATCACTGATATTTAATAAATTAGTCTTGGAATATAAAAATCTATTTTTATGACTACCTATTCAAGTAAATTAAACATTAACAATAAATAAATATTTATGCTAAAATTGTATTTTATAATACAAATTGTCTAATACAGAGGTTCCGAAACTGGGTCGCGATTATATTTTTGGTGGGTCGCGTTATATTTTGAAATAATACATATTTTTTATTGATGTTCAAAGTTCAAATTCAGTTTTTCGTTAATCGTTATCTGCGAGATTGACGATTACGAGTTTACAGCACCGTATCAAACAGATTAATAGTTATACCTATTGAAAAGATAGCGATTTATCTGAAACAAATTAGTGTTAGTAGGTATCTAAATATCTAAAAAAAAAAAAAGGCCATTCATTGAATTGTGGGTCGCCAAATTTTAAGAAATTCTCAAAATTGGTCGTACAATAAAAAGTTTGGGAACCTCTGGTCTAATATAATTTTACTTAGGTACCTATTGATTTCATATTACTAATAAATAATAATTCGTCCTACTAGATTGTATAATTTTTTAAAACCGTATTTAAACTATTTTAAAAATATTCAATTTTCTAAGCTTAAATTACATTATCATTTAACAATAAATATATAACTTGGTGAACTCGTAACTTCTTATTTTTTTTTATTAATGTAATAATGTGTATTAACTGAAATGTATTTAAGTTATATATCAATATGAATAATGTACTAGTTTCAATTAGTTTTCGTGTCAAATTAACAACGTTTAATTTAAACAAACACTTCATATTTTATAGTTCTAGTTTATTTGTGCTTTCAAATTAATACCTTGAAAACTATATATTTGTGTTTTGTGTATGTGTTCAGTGTGTACTGTATACCTAGTGTATGTACTATTTTTATTTTATAATCAATATTAGTAGAACAATAAAAAAAAAAAATATGATATATTATTTTATTTAACATAAACTATGTAGTATGCTTTAGGAACATTTGATGTAAATATTCTTAAATGATATAGTTACTTTTCAAAACACAAAATATATACATTCTACAATAACATCAACTTTGTTCTTTTATAGAAAATATTTTAGTTCACTTAATACAATGTAGGTAACTTTAATTCGTATATCAAATATACAATAATAAATGCAATTTTGTAAAATAATTAAAATTAATTGTACTATATGAATTATTCTTATATTTACTAGGTACTAATTAGCTATCTTCATCTATGGTATATTATTTATAACGAGCGAAACTTATCATTATTACACATAGTACATAAAGTATACAGTATACACTATACACACTACTGGAATATATGATGTGATTATTTTCACCTGCAAGTGAAATTCCATCACGACTCTCTCTATGTGCCTCTATTAAAAAAAATACACGTGCGTTTTACCAGTTTAAATATTATTCTTTTGAAATAATATTCTTTAATAATTCTAAGTTAAATGTTATGATGTGACCTATAATTTTATAATAACTGACCAATATGTTTTTTTATATACATACTTAAAATGTCAATTACGTTTTTTTCTATTGTTATATGCTATTGTTTAAAATCATCACAACTATTCTATTAACAGAAATAATTTATACAATTTATGATTGTTTATAGGTCAACAGCAGAGATTCTTTTCGCCTTCGTCCAATAATGGAAATTTCGCTTTACCTCGAGTACAATTTCAGGAAGATAATAATAGTGCTGATCTGAATTTTCCTCAACGTAGACTATCTTCTGCTGACCCTTTACCACTAACTAATCCTAGTTCATCGAGTTTTTTTTCATCTCAACAACAGCTTCCAACAGGAACATTTACAAATTCTGGACCATTTTCAAGACCACCGAATGTCCAACCATTTATTTTAAACGGACAGCAAACACAGTTTCAACCACTTCGAAACTCTGGTTCTTTAAGCTTTGTTGATGCTGTTTCTCCACCATCATTCTTTCAACAAGCACCACAGCGTCCTCTACCACCACCACAACAACAACAACAACCACAAACACAGCAGCAGTTTAACTTTTTTCCAAGTAATTCTCAACAACAACGATTTCGACCAGCTTTACAACAGCAACGCACGGAACAACCAGATTCCACTGATAACTTTGATGAACATCAAAATGCACAGTCCACGTTAATATTACAACAACCAAGAAGCCAAGAGAGTTTTAATAGTTCTCCTCGTCGTCCTTTGTCTCAAACTAACGGAGTTATACCAGTTTCTAGAAATCCTCCACCTACAGGATCCATTAGATGGTGGAACCCTACAACGGCTGACGCAGAATCAGTGGCTGTAAGCGATGACGACACAGCAGATGGAATCAACACAAACGATGATACAGTTGAATTAGTCCATCAAAGACAAAATCAGCCACCAAAACGAGGACGTGGTCAACCACAACTGGCTAAGCGAAGACCCATAACTACACCAGAGCCATCTTCAACTATTAACCTAGAAGAACATCAAGAACCAGCTGCCATTGGATTTACCGTGATACACGATGAGAATGATGATCGATCATCGTGGTCTCAACCAATAATAACTACACACAGGCCACAACCTGGACCAACTGCTTTTCGAAATAGAAACCAACCTGCAGTAGTTTCTGGTTCGGTGATAAATCGGCGGCCTACCACATTTAGTCCATTATCTGTAGCATCTTCTTCCACCACAATACGATCTGCCCCCCAGCAACCTTCAGCATTATCTGGAACAGTTAATAGACAGCAACCAACTACTGTAAGAAGTAGAAAATCATCCTTGTTTTCTACAACTACTACTACAATGAATACTTTAGATTATGAACAAGAAGAGGAAGACGAAGAAGAACAAACTGTGGAAGAAAAACGTCAGTTTCAACCACGAAAGTCTACAACAACACAACCTCCTCCAGTTCCAATTACTACATTAAGAACAGCCCTAAGACCAAGAATTAATTCCTTAACGACTTTGATTCCACAACAACAACAACGAATGAAAAAAATTGTGAACAACCCAGCAATAATTCAAAGCATAACCACTAGAAAACCAACAACAACAAGTACTACTACATTGGCTCCCACAACAACTACAGAACATCAAATAGTAGACGAATACGAAGAATATGAAGACATAGAACACACAACAACATCGTATACAACAACTGAATTACCATTAAATAAAAAGCATAGTAAATTTCCATTAGTAAATCAGTCGTCCACGGTAACAATAAATCAAAAAAATAATAATAGTTTAATAGCAACTACTGAAAGTTGGGTTGTAGTCGCAAGTGTACAAACTAGTAGATCAGTCTCATCATCATCGTCAATGGTAGGAGGTGGAACAAATAGGAATAATTCTGTGCAAGAGTCAACTACGTTGACAGCACCTACTCCTACAACTAAACACAGATTTAATAATAAACCTGTAATAACAACTACTAGCACAACAACAGTAGAAAGTATTATTGATAAATTAGATAGAGTTCAATCGGAACTTTCAAATGGTATATTGTATGGTAGCTCTTCCAATACAAATAATGGTAGCCGTATTTTAACAGATATGCAGAGTAGTGGTAACAATGATGATAAACGAAATGATGTAATTATATCATCGTTTACGACTCCGGCTACCGAAAAAACAACTAAGGCTCTAACAAGCACAGTGATTCCAACAACTACAAGTACCACAATCACTTCTCCTAGCACTACCATGTCTACTAGCACAACTGTGTCGTCTAGTACTACCAGTGTTCCCAGTACTACTAATTATATAAGTACTACTACACAATCTGAAAAAGAAGAAGAAGACGAAAACGAGGATAAAGAAGATGAAGAAAAAGAAAAAGAAGAAGAAGAATCTGACGACTCTGATAAAGAAACCACATTTGTTCGAAAATTCGTTCCTTCTAAACAGAGAACTTCTACCGTTTCTTCTATTACTTCAACTAGCACAGTCAAACCTACAATTCAAGTTGGAAAGAAAAAGAGTTTAATAGATTCTGTTAAATTTGATGATTTATTAAGTAGTGGATTACTTCCAGCTGGATTTAACCCAAAGCCACCTCCAGCATACAAATCTAAGACTATTTCAACCACAACTACAACTGAAATACCTTCTCCAGTTACTAATAACATTAGTAGTCCTCAGCCAAAAAATAGTAGTAGTAGTAGTATTTCTACTAATACTACACCCAGTACAACTACTACAAAAGCAAAATCATCAGGTTTGAATATTAAATTTGTTGATGATTCGTCAGCATTAGCTTCGCTATTACCACCAGGATTTAAATTAGAAGATGCTATTAAACCTGTCGAAATCTTGTCACCTTCTTTACTGCCACCAGGATTTAAACTACCAACTGAAAATGTTGAAACATCTAATAAAAATAAAGAACAAGAATCGATTCCGACAACAGTTGTCCCAACGACTGACGTCCCGTTAACTACTTCCACGACAACAATAACTAGCAGTACATCAGGAATAGTTTTTCCCAATAGCGGAAAAGGCACAAATAGTTCTGGAACCAGAAAACCATTGCCTTCTAGTAAAAAAATGCAAGCTGCAGTTACTTTGGCACCCACTATTCAAAAGGGATGGCCAGTTAGGTAATTGTAATTTATATTCAAGAATTTAAGGTTGTTTTTTTTACTATATTATTATTTATTTAAATACAAATCAATCAAATTTTTAGGGTTGCAACTGAGTTCACAGGCTGGTCTACTCCATCAACAACGCCATTATCTATCGAAAAATTGTTGCAACAATCTAAAGCAGCTGAATTAGCAGCTATGACATCTACTTTAGAGCCAACCACTAGCACTACAACGACTACGACGACTACCACAACTACTATGAAACCACCTCCCACTACAACACCCGGACAGTGTTCTGAAAGTGATTCAGTATGTGAACTCGTTGGTACAGTGCGAATAGTTGGTTCTGGATCAGAGAAATGGGTGCCCGAGTTATTAGACCACAATACTGCGGAATGGAGGTTATTAGCTAGCGAAATTGAAACTCAGGTAAATATATTATAGTTATATAATATTATTACAGTATAAATAACTCAAATTGTTTAATTCATTTTATAGCTAGATAAAGTATACAGTAAATCACCCGCATTGAGCAAATGGTATAAGACAATAACCATCGATTCATTCAGGTATGTGTATAAATTATGTCCATATTTACATATTGTAAAAATGTTTTAGGTATTAACTATTAAGATAAAAATTATTATAATATATAAACTAAACAAAGGTATACAAATAAACGATTACCTATTACTAAAGTAGGTAATAATAGACTAGTTCTTATATTTCCATTTCAAGGATTATAACTACACGTAATATAAATTATTGTACCTCAAATTTAATATTGATTAAAGTTAATGTTTTAATATAATTAAAATTTTAAATATTTTAATTTCTGATGAATTTATTTCAAATATATTATGGTCTATATTATAATAATATGATAAGTTATCATATAGGTGTAGATATTGTAACTTATCATCAACTTACAAAATTGTGTACAAAAATATTCAGTTATTTTAACTTATGTTTAAATTTGTATACTAGTCCTGGAAGTAATGAAATCAGTAATGGAAAACCTGATAAAAATGCTGGGGTTCTTGTTGATTTCTTCGTGCAGCTTAATCAACTTGGACGTACAGTCAGTACCGCTGACATTCGGCGTCTATTTCATGAAACATTACAAAAAGAAGGAAATCTAGGATCGTCCGCACAACCATTACAATACGGAAATGGTGGTGACTATGAAGGGCTTTATTTAAAATTAGGAAGGTTTACTGTTGACCCAGCACGTACAGACTTTATAGGTAAAGAGCGTTGTATTAAATTTATAGAATAAACCTGTAATAATATTTATCATGTTATAACTAGTATAAAACATTTTTTTTTTACCAGTATTGCCTAAACCCACTAGAACAGTGACAGCAACCGCTGGAACTGATGATGCGTGGTTACCACAATGGGCTGTAGCTGTCATGGTTATTGGCCTTGCTTCATTACTTTTCGTATTAATATTTGGCATAACAGTGGTATTTATATATTTTCAAAATATTATTTTCAGGAAATATCAACGTTTTAATATTGTCTTATTACATTTTACAGCTCGTAAGTCGTAATAAAAACAATAAAAAAGTACCTCCACCAACTCTGCAAGCATCCATGATTTCTGATGACCAAAATCAACATATTTATGGCACGGGTAAAAATGGTCCAACTACTGGAAGTCGTCATATGATGCATCATCCACAATCCCATTCCAATTCCAACTATAACATCAGTTCATATGGTTACGATAATTATGCGATTGATGATGACATGATGATGTTAGACGAAGACGATTTAGAAGACGTAGATCGTTTGTATGATATGGATGCGGTTTGGTCCGACCATGATCATGAAAAAGTCAAAGTTCCACCTAATATTGCAGGGAAAAAGGTTCGAATTTATTATTAAGAAAATATTTACAATGCAGCTTGTGGTTTAAAGATTATTATTTGTTTTAAATGTATCTAATAAAAATGTATTAATTATAGCACCGAGATACACAACACGGTGGTCACTATGATAGTTGGCGATCAACAGCGTTGGCGCCTCAGACATTAACACCAGTTCAAACTGGATATTATACTGGTGGTAGCGGTTATGGTTACGGCACAGATCCAAGTGGTTATGGAGCTGAGAGAAGACATTATCATCGAGAAGCCACATCAACTTCAAATCCACGATCGCATCATCATTATCCAAGCTCTCATCATAATCCCAACACTTCTTATACTACTGGACCGAGGAAACCACCTCAGCAGTATCACCCTGACTACGACACCGATTTTTAATAGATAATATTTATTCGTTTCTAAAACGTAATTTTCAGTTGCCATTTAGGTTGAGGCCTACTAAGAATTTCCAGTAATAAATTAAAAGTATTACTGTGTACATAATAATACTCGCTCATTTATTATTTTTATATTATTTTTTTTAATACTTTATTTAAAATAAATGATAGATTTTAAAGTTATTGGTACTATTTCTTCGAAGTGAATCATAATTTAATCATTTTATACAACGTATAACTCTAGTCAAACAACTGCTGAAAGTAAATTCAATTGTATGACAAAACTATTCGAACGGAATATTGTGATTTTATACTTACTTTTTTTACCTCTTTAGATTTTTTCATTTTACTTTATTATTAAACAATTTATTATATGTATATTTTACTGAAAAAAAATTACCTTATGAATTTAGGCAATTTATTTTTACACATTTTATTTTTATTTTTTATTTATATATTTTTTTACGAACACTAAATATTGATTATTATAACTTATAAGTTTCTGCTTTACCGTAAAAGTGCCATACTTGGGCCAAATTTGAACTTTAAAGTATATTTTTATAACAAATGGTCATAGAATGCTGATTTTTGTGGCAAAAGTTTGCCCTTACTTTAAATTTATAAATAAGTATTAAAGTACTGTTCAAACTCAAATATCTGATTTTATATTTTTTTTTATATGGCTGCTAAAAAAGGTGACTAGTGCACTAGTCCATGATTCAGTCATTACTCTTAATAAAAATTAGTAAATATAATAAAAATTATACTACATAATATATAAAATAACATTAACAATAATTAATTTCGTTATTGTGTGCTGTCCCATAAGTTACGCTTAGTCCAAAAAAATAACTGTAACTTTTAGAGATTTAACAATTTTCATATATTTGACTTATAAATAGGAACTAGACATAGCATACAGAAAAATAATATATCATGTATTTTTATAAAAAATACATTTTATATGTCATTATTTAAGCTTCTTATAAGTATGGTTTTCATACTACTTTTTAATTATATTTCATGTAGATAATGAAAAATGTACTATTGATTAAAACTAATACGCTGACACTAATATACTAAAAATTTAAATTATTCTCCATGTAACACACTTGCTCCAAGTATAGCATTTCTACGGTATTATTATTGTACATTTTTATGATATCTTGTGTTAACTAATTATTGTTATTATAATATATTATATGTATATATTGAAATATTTTTGATGTTATTTAAAATTAAATAATTGTTCCAGAATCCAGAAATATTTACTAATTTAAAATGGTGCAAGGATAATAAAATCTGTATAAGCCCGCAATGTTAAATATTATAATAGCTCCAACTTAGCAAACTTTATTTTAGTACAATGAACAGAAATAAAAATTATGAATAAGTATGAATACTTTAAAACGAATTATATTTATGGTAGCTTAAAATTTTGATAATCGTTACAATAAACAGTAAAAATATCACATTTTATCATTTTGAATATTAAAAAAACCTGATTGAAATGTATTAATTTTTTTTAATGATTTTGTATGGAGCACCTATTTCAATTTTACAACTAATATTTAAACAAAAAGACTAAGAATAGTCTATTCATCAACCATTAAGTAGAGTCACAACGGTCTCAGACAACGTATAAAATGTAGTTATGTTCATATTATTAAAATTTATAATCATAAAATTCACCAATTAAATTGAAACATTGATTGTTTCAAATTTGTTATTTGACATTTTATAAGTATCGATACAATAATACATCAATGTATAACAATTAATTGTCTGTTGAAAATGATAACAATTGTATATTCATATACAATTAATTTTAGGTTGTGAGCGGAGTAAGTAAATTATTGGATGAATAGTATGTGAGTGTGTATTGTTTGCTTCAAACGTCAACTTCGAGTTTGATTACTGGGAATTGGGAAATTCATATTACTTTTCAAAAAAAAATTAGGGAAACCAACAAAAAACAACGAGAAAACGTGACTATACACGCAGACATGCAGCACAAGTTTTCAACTAAATTGACTTGGATTTTAGTTTAACATCTACACCACGAAGAAAAAAGTAATATAATTAATTAGTTGATTAACAACCACAGTTCATTATCCATCAACTTTTGGTACCGCTCACTTAGTGACCTTTGGATATAAGTATCTAACCAAGATCCTGGCATAATGACAGTATGGGAAAATATCAACATAACTATATCACGATCTGCTATTTTTTGCTCAAAAATATGCCTTCTAAAAAAAAACTCTCATCCCTGGTAGAGTGATAAGATTTCGATGATTTTTTAGTTTTAGAAAGAGATACACTTCTTACAGGGTGCATTGGACTTGCATTTTCAAAATTATATTTGTAAGCCATATAATACGATTTTCACTAATTTTCACAAGTCTAGTATTTTTAATTATTTTTGTCTTAAGCAACGAGATGAAATATAAAATTACAATGCGCCTTGAAGAAAATTATCATCCTTCTAATAAATAAAAATTAATGTAATCAGACCCGTCTACGAGGCGTGAGACTTTTTCATGTAAAGCGTGTTTTGGTCGGCAGTGTTGATGACATGTTTTCGCATGTAGCGTGCAGCACGTGCATAATAAGCCAGGGATAAGATATTATACTATATACCTGTAGATCAGGTAGTCCCGTACCCGTACACTATACAACCACAACTATACTAATCACTATTTATGATTACGAGTAACACAATTAACATGGCAGCGGCGGAAAAATTACAAATTGCCTAAATATTGCCCCTTATTACTAGCGGAAAACCTAAAAAATCCATGTTACTTGTTACTTTCAACCGATACATTGCTTCAACTGGTACCGACTACCGTACCGAAGTTACTAACTATATGTTGACGTCAATCAACATATTATTATAAATTTAAGTCAGGAGTCATCTGATACCATTAAATATACATAAAAGAGTATTTTACTTCCACCTATAAAAGGTGTAGTCAATTTGATTGGGCTGCTAAATGCTTTCCATAATATTATTGGCCTGAACAGTTGTATTTGCAAGTCAACATCAGATAATTATTGAGTATTACACTAGGTATCTAAAGAACATCAAATACCATAGATATTAACTTTAATCTATCAAACCATAGAGGATAAAGTAATAAAATAAAAATTTAAGTATTCAATTACTCCGGTAGAATATATTGTTTTGGCGATATAAGAAATATAAGAAACTTACAGAAATAAAAGTTACAAGTTATAGCTAATATAAAAACATAATTTTACAAAAACCCATTGTGTTGATCTTAAAACCGATGGAAACAACCAGGGGCGGAGTGGGAACCAAATCCAGGCCGGGAGTTTAAAATGTATCTAGGCCACCCACCAAAAATTTTTTTCTCGCTACGCTCGAATTTGGTTTTTCTATTTGCCTATTTCAAACTACATTCAGTATTATAAAGTATTTCAATCACTATCTTGCTATTTCTTTAACTTCTGTCTTCTAACACATTATATTAATATACTTCTATAAGTA
>NC_042493.1:71829157-71838658 GCF_005508785.2 Acyrthosiphon pisum | reverse complement strand
AAAGTTTTCTCATAAGAGTATACGATTGTACGAGACTATTACAATGTACTATTATAATTTAAAAAAAAATCTAACAAAATGGCCAGGCTACCAGGCCATAGTGTGGTGCAGGCCATCTGGAAAATTCCCATTTCCAGACCGGCCACTCCGCCCCTGGAAACAACAAGATTATATCCATCACCTCCTTGCCTCGTACCAAAATCAAGGTTGAAGAACCTCACCAAAAACGTCAAATCACATGTCAAAAGTCAAAACTGCCAGTCATACGACCACGCTAGAACTTATTGTGTCCACTCCCTAAGATGTGTTAAGTGCGAGGATATCTACGTCTTGTACAAAATCGACAGTTCTCCCAGCTAAATAAATGTACAATCTGTGAAGTAATTCACAGGGCACACTACAACGATTACACCACGTAAAAGATCTCAATCAAAAATAACATAAGAACTCGTCACCAAAAATGACTTATCCTACCTATTTATCAAACTTCAACTCCAAATTCAATCATAAATAGCGTACTGCTGAAAACTCTTTGAGATGTACATATGCAGCTAATAATAAAGAAAGTCATCCCTGGCTTATTACACAAATACTGCCCAAAATAAATTCCTCGATGAATTAAAAATAATTTTCAAATCTTTTCATAACTTTATTTACAAACTTTTTCAATACTAAAATATATAAATAACAACAGAATCTCTCACACTCTGATCACCCTAACGCAGGATTCTCTGATCGCCGACCTATTATTTGTTGTCGCTATACAAAGTGACTCCGAGAGTCGATTGAATTGCAAATGGTGCTATATGAACCTAGACGTCATAAAAGTTCCATCAACGGATAAAATCAATGTTAACCTAAATAACCACATTTTCATTCACATCACTATCACCCATTGTAAAAATTGTATTTATCGATTGTAAAATAAACACATTTATAATAAATAATATCCCTATAAAATTCCCAGTTTTTAAATTTTTAAATTGTATTCTATACTGGACAAATAGTGCCACTAGTGTATTCTTATTTTACCTGTCTTGGGCAACTGTATATGCTAGTATTTTTTTATGCAAATCTACTCGACAATATCTTTCCAATAATTTATCTATATTTCCCCTATTATGTATATAGATAGAGGAATTGTCACGAAAAAAAAGTGTTTGCGTATTAATATAATAATATGTATTTAAATAATAATAAAACAAAAACGCTATTTTGAACTAGTAATAAATTATAGTATTGTTAATTTTTACTGGAGTTAAAATATATCAACAATTTAGCTAACCAAATTTTTTTTGTAAGTTTTTGAACTTCAAATATGTTAACACGAAAAGATATTTAATCGATAAATAACAGCATTTCCTTTAACAATTTTTGTTGATTAATTTCAATTAAAAAAAAAAGTGTCAAAGAACTTAAAACTTTTTACTATTATAGGCACTTGTGCTATCATTTTTATACACAGTGGAATATTAAAAAACAGGTAAGTGGATGTCCCTCTGCTGTACAGTAGGTTACAAGTGGGTCATTGTATAATGGATTGTATATTAGACTTGAATTCAATGATATATCATTGTATAAGAAAAACGATTCTGAGCGTAGACGGTTTGTCAGTCTGAATATTTTCTATTATTATTATTTATTATGCCATGTAAGTTGAATTATTATTATAATATTATAATTTTTTATTTGTTTCTATGGTGATAAACAAAGCGTTAGAAACTAAAATCCCATTTTTAGCGTTTTTTTCTTAATTTTTCGGTGATTTTTCCCGTGGCATTAAATAACTATTGATAAAATCAAAAAATGACCTCCCTAAAGTACCATCTTGATCCAATTTTCTAAAAGATAAGGTACTATATGGAAGCACTCTTTCTGGTAGAAATTTTGTATACAGGATATATATATAAAAAAAAAAAATAATAAACACCATTGTAAAACCAATAGCTTTCTCGCTCCGCTCAGAATCTAAAATATTTGGATTGATTTTAAGCAATTTTGAGACACTTGAAATGTTCTAACTTTGTTTTGTGTGTTTTTTGGTTAATGTTTGATAGGTAACTAACTATAGGTATTACGGATACAATATTTACAATGTTTCTCATAAGTTGCGCTAATCAATTCATATATTTTGAAGATTCATAGGCATACAATTTACTCCTAACGAGTTTTGTGAAAATTATTGTGGCGTCAATTCATTATTATAAATAAATAATAATTTATAATATTCCTGTTTTCCCACTTTTTTTGATATAATTTTTCCTATTAATAAGAAGAGTACTGGGAATTTCCTAAAATTTAAATTTTAAAATTTATCGAATTTATTACACCCTCAAACTTGAATAATATATGAAGCATACGAGTATAACGTGATAAAGAATGCAAAAAAAAAAAATCACACTTTTTTAAAAACTAATAAATTTCTCATTTAGTTAACAACCTTAAAAGATAAATACATAAATTGTAGTTTTGTCAACCCCTTTGGGCCCTTAATTTATCCAATGTCAAAATAATCAAAAATCAAAATGCTTAACATAGTTGTAACCGATAGGCGATAGTTGTGGTGATTTCCATATCAGTGGTTGATATAGTATTACTGATTTTAGATCCTATGATTAATTTTTGCACTATAATATAATATTTGTATTTCTTAGATATTACGATAATAACAGATTTTTAGTACTTGGACCTTGAAGAATATCCTTGTTGTTTAACTGGACTAAAGGTAACAATATTATCGTAACTAGTATTTTATTAATATTTTAATTTTAAAGTGAGTTATTACTTATTAGTTATAACTATATGTAAAATATAACAATTTTAAAATGCTGATAACTCGCTTTAAAATTAAAATATTAATAAAAGTTTACGAGGCGTTCTAGATTATATGTTCTTACCTTAAGTTTAACAATAAGTAAATACTAAATTCATTCTAATTTTAAAGTTAACAACACAAAATTAGTTTTCTTAAACTCAAATAAATTTGTTATAATATTATTGCACGTTTGTAAGACAGAGACATTCATGAGCGTTCGGCGTTATCTTAAAATAATATAGACTTAAAAAGCACTTAAGCAAATTATAAATAATTTAAGACTAGAGTTACAGCTGTTTTTAATCTATTTACTTATTTTCCTTTCATTACAATATTATATTCATTTTGGTTTCACTATCAATAATCTGGGAATTAATAATCATGTACTGTGTGAACTATAATTTAAATGGAAGATTAAATAAAATGTGTTTATAACTTACGAGAACAGAGAATAAACTGCGATGATAATAATGACATAAGTTACGATGTTATTATAAAAAAGTTATGAATTTACTAAAGCTAGATTTAGTATTTTTAAGAAAAATTAAACCATAAAGTATAAATTAAAATGCTTAAGAATATGCAAAAATATGCAGTACAAAAATGCTAAAATATATTCATTATTATGTAGTTATTAGTTAATACACTATGTTAAAATATACAACGTAAATTAGTCGTAAATATTACAAAAAAATAAACTTTTGCAGATTTAAAAATATATTTTTAAAATGTACCCTGTAATAATATAGTATCTAAAGTTTTGTACTAGTATTTTCTACTTTGGTATTAGGTAAAAACAACAAATATGATCGACACTAAAATAGTAAAATATTGTGTTTATTTACTTTGTACATTATGTATAATATTTATTTATTTTTTAGGTCAAAACTTTCATTATATGAGTTGACATGAAACATCATTAAATACAATTAATTTTAACATAACTTTTTATTTATGTATTTTGAAAACAATATTAATCTGTACATTATCCTCACCAACATGCATTATTTATTCTGTCATATATTATTAGAAATACGATACTTGTACAGTTTGGTGTAAAAAAAGTGCTCAAAATATCAACAAAACATAATATTATGATTATAATATGTGATAATTTTCAAGTGGTTATAGAGGAATGATCGTAAAAAATCGTATGAGACTAGACAGGAACAATTTTGGGAAAGTCAAGAAGAATTTTGGGTGGATTTACTCGTTAGGATACATTAATTAATCGAACAGAATCCTATGCAACATATATCATATGATATTATAATATATAGATAATATTTATAAGTAGGTAATACAGTTGGGCCTTGGGCATGCCATCGTTTAAAATGCAATATAATTGATTGAGAATTATTATGATTGCGATAATTTTTCGCGTTTTACAGGTTTTTGACAATAACGCCAATCAGTACCCACGCGACCATGGCTATGGTTAAAACAAGCACGAACCGCGTCTTCAGTGGATCCCAGGGTGACGATCTGACCGCTGGGCATTTTGGCTGACACGTGTCTGGCGAGCCATCTTCGGGAGACTGATCGCCTGACTGATGATTGCTATTTCCGTTCAGACCGCCACCGCAGCATCCTGTCACGACGACTGCATTCATCGTGGTACCAGCCACACGGTCCATTTCGATCGACGGTTTCTGTGCTCCACGGACATCGTCATTTGGGTTACACGCAGAGTTATCGTATCCGTTTTTGCAGTTGTCCATATCTACGCAGTTCGATATTTTTTTTAAGAGTAGATTGCAAATAATTTACTAAACAAAAAAAAAAGTGAACAATTAATATCAATACTGTTCAACGATGAATCGTGGGAATATTTACGGTTGCTAAAACCTTTGCCCACGCCAATAAATATAATATAATATTTGTTTAACGAAACAATTGACATGGCTTATACGTATTGGCTTGTACCTACATAATACGGTATTTAAATTTTTAATTGTTAGATTAGTTAGTCCATCATGCTATATACAGAGTAATGGAAACATTGGAAATGCATCCCATATAGGTAACATACGATAAAATACTTGGTAATTTATTATTCACGATGTTATTCGTTATTCAATTTTCACATAATATTTTTAACATGATTTATTTCGATGGAAAAATATTTATTTTAATACATATTTTTGTCGATATGACAGTATTACAATATTTTTACAATGATTAATATTTCTTATCATATTAAACATTTATGTATAAATACATGATGTACGTATATCAAAAGTTATAAATGAAAATGCAATAGATGCAATAAAATTGTTTTCAAATCCAACCTGTTAATAAATGTTAGCAGATTTTTTTTGTCTAACAAATCGAGATCCCTATAAATGCATGATAATTTTGAATCAAAAACATATCACATTCCCATATAGCATAAAATCAACTGCACATGTGCATATATCTAGTATTATAGGTAACTAAGGACCAAAGCCGTCCGTCCGACTCGTTCGCGTGTGAGAACTATTCGTCTGGATTTCTATGCGTACATAATATATTATGTATTTTAAAATAGCGATAAATTTTGTGTAAGACTTTTGTTCCGCTCACAGCGGTGAAATTTTAAAAAGAACTTATATTTTATACGCTTGCCCGAGACTCCAGTGCCGTACCACGTGTGCGCTAGATGCCATCACCGTGTCGATTTTACCGGTTCGTGATTAATTAATTATTTTAGCTTCGTATTGTTCAATTCTTGTTAAAATTTGCACTGCACTTTGTCTATGTCGTTTAAATATTTGAACGCGCGAATATGTACACAGACGCGATAATATTGCGCAGCGCTGAAATAATAATAACCGTGCAAGACCGGAAGTCTATTATATTATAATGGTTGCCTCGGTGAAATGGTAAAAGAGAGAAATCGACGGCGACATTTCCGTACTGTGAAGTTGCAGCGGCGATTCCGTTCGACCTATTGGCTTATGAATATTTTATAAATAATATGATAAATTATGAAATTAAAAACCACTAAACGCGCATCGTACTTGCACACATATATAAATAAATGATATTATAATATACGTAATATGTATTATGTATATACATATAGTAGCTAACACGGGCAGAATCTGTACAGAACCATGGATGAAATTGTCTATACCCACAGGGCAGTCATAATATTAAAATAACAATAATATTAAAATAATACCAGCATTCGTATGAGATTTGTTGTTTTTAATATTATTGCGTTTGGAGGTATGTGCACATGCAAGGAGCAACATCCATTGAGACTATAATATATTATTATGTGCATATACGTACAACAGGCGAGTCTGGATTAAGAGGAAGCTTGGTCCCGGGTCCAAGCCCCCGCGGATATACCAAGTATCTATATATTACACGTTATATTACACGTACAGCAAAAATGATTATTTTAAATAAAATTTAAAAATAAAATGTATTTCTGTGACTTACAAAATTATAGAAGGCATGAAAATAAAAATGAATTCATTGATATGGCCATCAAATGCATGGTAATAAATTGCAAAAAATGAATAATAATATAATATAAATACGATACGAGGAACAAAGGTAGCAAAACATATTTTATTAAAATGGTTGAAAAAATTGTTTTGGTATTTTAAATTGTGTTGTATTTACCCAAAAAAATTTCTCATCTTGATACAGACAATTTACTTTAAATTCAACCAATTACCCAAGTAATAATTATTGACACTTACTTATTTGTACTAATTAGTGTTTTGTGGCGCGGTTATTCTGGACGCTGACAGTGGTTCGGATTTATTCGATCCACAAGATCTTTCCTACGTTCTTGTGTTTTCGCGTTGTCTTCGGCACTCGTGAACTACAAAAATAATAATAATAATTATCATTGTTAATAATATCGTTCGTTCATAACAATATAAAATCGGATCGCAGAGTTGGTATATATTTTTTACGAAACTTGTATACACACCTTGACGACGACGAGGATGACAGTAAAAATAATAATTATAATAGCTTAGTACATTATAATATTTTATATTGTTGGATTTTGGTAAATAACGACTGTGGTGGTTCGGTGTGTACGCGTTTATGACCACCACACACATATATAATACGATTAAGCACTGCGACTGACGGCCGTCTAACCGCCGTGAACAATATTTTATGTTGC
Source organism: Acyrthosiphon pisum (assembly GCF_005508785.2). NCBI lineage: Eukaryota > Metazoa > Arthropoda > Insecta > Hemiptera > Aphididae > Acyrthosiphon > Acyrthosiphon pisum. The sequence continues at coordinate 71,831,708 of NC_042493.1, read as the reverse complement.
ACACGGTGATATCACGCGGTTTTATTTTGTAATAATAATAATAGTAGTAGAAGTAGCAATAAAAATAATAATTGTTATACTGATGATAATAATATATTATAATAATTGTTATTTCCTGTTGATCGTAGCAGCGACGTTTAATAATAATAATAATAATAATAATATGATGATGATGATCGACCGCCGTGCGCCTCCGCCGCCACCGCTACCGTAGTTGTTATCTAGCCCGCGCACGAATATAACGCGGTCGCGGTTCGAACACTCTCGCCGTACTGCCAACCCATCGTCTATCGATGTGTGTAGGTACCTACAGGCTACCTACTATACACACGCCACACATTTTTACATACGTCCTACCTAAATTAATGCATCACAAAAATCGTAAACATAATTTTAACGTGAAGTGATTGTCAGATCTTCTTGATACACCCTGTATACCTGCATTTATAATCATAATATTATTCTTGTCGTATACTGCAACGTAATAATAATATAAATAACACAAACACGGTTAGATTGCTGTACGTTGTATTTAATAGCTGGTATAGGTTGGAAGGTCGTACCTGCGCAGGTCTTAGGCGAAAGTAACATTTTTCTACCGGTTTCTTACAAACGACTCGTCGACTCCTTGTATATACTATATAGAATATAGATGCACTGACTGACGCCCTAAGCTGTTTTACATAATGTCTTACGCTTCGGATGAAGACGATGTTATTTATATTTTGTGTTTTGGTATTATGTTATCGTTATGCTAAGTAGCAAACGTTATAACATGAAAAACGGTTTTAAAAACCGTCAGAATGTTTTCAAAAACCTTTGGTATTTACACTATAAGACTATATTATAATGAGTCAAAGTTTTTTTTTTAAATATCCATTTCACCTATATTAAACATTTGAATTTGGTCAAAATTCAAGTCCTTACAAAAAAACTTTGAAAGTTCAAAAATGTAATATAATGTCATATAAATATATAGATTATAGATTATGTAGTACACCAGGGCCGGCGTTATACGATTTTGACGGGGGGTGAGTTCAAGTATTTGCTGATTGAAATATAATTTATGCCGACTGTAAAAATGTCATCCCGTAATTTCTTAAAACAAACTATGTGAATTAAAAATTCCTGGTTTTTCTATATAATTTCTCATAAAAATTAAAATTTAATAAATATTATATTAAAAACATTGTAAAAAAAAAATTTAAAAAATTTAACTTAATCATTTTAACAGTTCTATGCACATAGTCTGTTATAATATTTGTTACTTGTATATCATACAGCCGCTAGCCGTACGGTTACAGGATTGTCAGGACCATTTTAAGCTCTAAAAAATTAAGTCGTATTCGGTGTTCTATAATCTATTAATCAGTGCAGTGGCGTCGCTCCCGCACCCCCTCCCCACAAAATATTGGGACAATTTAAAATGTGTATTATTAAATCAATATATGATAAGGGTTATAGGAACCAATATTTTAAAAAAAAACTTAGGCATTTGCCTGTTACACTTATGGAAAAACCTAGGTAAACCACCGCCGTGTAAAAATTGATCAGAAACATAATATATTAATATGTGCTTGCCAGTGGTTGTTATTAAGCTACCCATTTGGGTTGTTCGAAACTTTTACCCCACTCTATAAAAAACTAAAATGACACCACTGACTGTAATAATAAAAATATAGGCCTACCCTTCACATGCAGCCCACAGATAGGTGATTGAGATAGCGATTAGCGATAGCATACCAATGGACGACGGTACTAAAAAAGTTATTATACCTAGGTATTAAAAATGTATAGCAATCGGCAGTATTTTGATTTCTAAATCAGTAACCTCTTAAGAGGACGTGATACCCGCATGTGTTGTCTCCGTCTTACAAGACATAGACAATTTGGGCGGGTCCATTTTCCTCCAAAAACGAGATACCGTTTTCCTCCACAAAAAAAAGGTTGGTTTCCATTTTCCTCCAAATTATTTTAGACTGTAATTTTGTCTATTTTCCTCCAATATTTTAGCCAGTGTTGTAGTATTACGTTCCGTCTTATAAATATATAGAGTAAAGCTAGGATCACATTTTGCGCTTATCGGTTGATGATTATACTCTGGTATCAGCTATCGGTTAAAAATACGCACATATAACGTGTATATACGGCATATACGTATATACTTATTAATGTTATTTTGTGTCTTAGTTGTCACTTATTATTATGATTACACACAAAACGTTTGTTAATTCGTGATGGTTACAAATATTTTTTAGCATATGAGTTAAAATCTGAATTATCACGTTGGCGATGTTGTTTGACTACTTGTCAAGCAGTTATATTATACACTAATAAAACTGATGAGATAGTAGCCGATGAATTACACAAAAATGGACATCCAAATCATTTGCCATCACCAAAAAAATAAATCGATTTTTTTTGCTATGCATAAATTATTTGTATTAACTATTTCATTATTTATTAGAGGAAAATGGAAAGTGGAGGAAAATGGTCAAGAATTATTTTTTATTTTTTTGGAGGAAAATGGCTACGCTCAGCAGGAACACGT
>NC_042493.1:71774917-71829107 GCF_005508785.2 Acyrthosiphon pisum | reverse complement strand
AAAAAATTTACAATTTTAAAATACTCATAACTCGCATTAAAATTAAAATATACTAAAAAGCATATGAGGTTGCCTAGATCTTATCTTATCTTTAGATTTTATAAGAGGTCAATTCACTCTAATTTTTAAATTAACGGAGCTACACGTGTTCTGCTGAGCGTAAAATTTGTTATGTTACGCCCTCGTAAGACGGAGACAACACATGCGGGTATCACGTCCTCTTAAATATTGTCAAGTGCGTATAGTCGAAGTCAGTGGAAATAAGGAAAACAAGGAGTTCTACTTCTCCTTACTTGTATACTAACACTATTGTGGACTGTGGAGTGTGGAGTCATTGGTTAAATAATAAATATCCACTTGTATTTAAAATTGTTCATAACATAGTAAACTATTAATAGTATCATCCTCTGTAATTACCGATTTATAGAAATCAAATTAATACTACTGACTGCCGAGGACCCGTTCTCGTTTTTATTATTAAAATTATAACCTAAGAAAATCTAGGAAAACAGTTTTTAACAAGTCGTATAATTTCTGACAAGCTCTCTGTTATTTAGAAAATGCCGACTGATAGTTATGAAAAATTCAAAGGGGGGGGGGGGGTGTGAAAACCCACTATACCCCCATTGCCACCGGCCCAGTGTAGTACAATAGTATTTATAATACAATTACATTTATCTGTACTAATTTTTTGTCGTAGATACCTTATTTTACTTATGTACACAAATATTATATAGGTACATCTGTACCTAGGTACTTGGTTCTTAATACTACATTATATTGTTATAAGAAATTTATAATATTATAACTTATAAAAGAAACATAATATTTTATTTATTTTTTAATGTAACATGAGTTTTAAAATATAGTTCATAAAGATATGTACCTACTCGTTATTATTGTAGTTAATTTTTTTTAAATATCAAGATTAGGGATTATTTGCGTTGTCATTTTTGTCAAATAGTTCCATTGTTGTGGTGATATAAATCATTTAGTAAAACAATTTTCCAGCGCACTGTATATATTAGGTACCTATATCATATTATATTCGTACCTATGTTCCCACATAAAATGTCAGAAAAAAATAAAAATACTACCGTATTTAATATTTGTTCTATAATAGTTTAGACAGTATACAAAACATTACAATCAACATTTTTGTGCTACATATTTATATTTTTAATTTAAGAACTTGTAATATAGTATTTACAAACGTATAAATATTGTAAAGAAAGTAATGCACAAATATTTTTTCTGTAAATGTCCTGAAAAAAGTTATTATAATATAATATTGTGAACATTGAACAGATTTAAATTTTTAAATTATTATTCTTTCGAACAAACTTTTAAATACATATTATAAATTATAACTAATAAGATAATCTCTCATGGCATACTATAATATACTATATAGCCTCGTGTTTACTAATGAACACGGTATTCGTTATAATATATTTAAAACACAAAATCAAAATCAATAAATATTATATATTAATATAATATAGTGTATAGCATATGATACTAAACACAACACTCACATACCTAGTGTCAAGTGTCAACCAAATCCAGACGGGATAAGAAAAACTGGTTTTTGGATGGGCCCTCCTCCAAGCTGTGGCCTAGCCGTCCCCCCGACGGGTTACAAAACATTTGTGTATCGTTGCATTCGAAAAATGAACTCTGTGTAATTCTTCAAGTTTATAATTTTATTGTTTTTCATTAGTAATACTTTGTGTTTAAAATTAAATTGTTTGCTAACTATGAATTAGAGTTACCTCCTCATTAGTGACAGTATTAAACTATTAAAGGTTTATGTGCCTCGGGGCGTTAATATAATAATTGCTGAGTTTAGCGAGGACAAAAGAAAAAAGGGCTTAAAACATACGTATGTTGTACATAAACCACCATCTAGCATACAATATGTGCTTATACGTTTTTATATGCACAGAATAGTCTTTACATGCCTATAGATATCAAGATTTTTTGTCGCCGTTGGGACTGGCTTCGATGTAGTTACCAATTATAATTTGTATTTATTAATATTATAGCTTACAAATTTTAGGTAACTTTTTTATGCCATACTCATTCTCTAATATATATTTTTCAATGAAAAATTCTTCAATTATTTAGAACATCTGCTAGACTGCAGGCTATACTATATTTATGTAAAATAATGATAACTATAATATATTGTCTAGTGATATATCATTCTAATCGTTATTTATTTATTTATTTTAATTTGTGTGGTTTGAATGCGATAATATCGTTTAGTAATATCCATTTGAATGTATTTAATTTTAACGGGCAATAAACATAAGTGCATAACATTAATTAATATTTGTATTTCATTTTAGATTTATAAAATATTAAATTAAAGCTTCCACACTAATCTGACCATTGGTTAATAACACAGCAATGGATACAGTGATTTTTAAACTAGAACAACGTTTTGCTAAACACGCTGAAATATGTTCAGATTTTACATGCTTAGATCCTCGTCAGTTTTCAAAACCATTACCCACAACTGCTCTTTTCAAACTTAGTGAAGTTCTTGGATTAGAAAATACTTCTATTTTAAGGGAAGAATTTCTAGATTTTACCAAAAAATGGGATAAGCTTAAATTAAATTTACCTGAAGTATATGCAAGTTATAGAAGTGATGAGGAAAATGAACATCCAGAATTAGATCTAGAATGTTTGCAAGAAAATGAGTTTGAACAAAATCTATGTAAAACAAATAAACGGTGTTTAAATTGTTTAAATTGTTTTCTTTGCTGTTTTAATGTATTGTTAAAATATAGATTATATGTTAAAGCATATAATAGCAATTTAATATTTATTTTTAGTCCATATGTATATTTTAACACTATCATGCACTCAGGTAGGCTGTGAAAAGAGTTTTTCTACCTTAAGTTTTATTAAAAACCGACTTAGAAACCGCCTTTCAATGGAAAATCTTGATGCATGGATGTTAATGCATTTAAATAAAGATATTTTGGAAACATTAACACATGAAAACATCATTGAGGAAATGATAAAACATAGTTCAGTATTCAAAAAAATGTCGGTTGTTTAAAAATATAGATTACCTACCCTTACAAAGAATTACTATTATTTTTTATATAATTTATGTATTCTGTTTTGATGATATTTTTTATGTTAATATTTGACAATGTATTTATATTAATTGTTTTTTTATTATATCATATTTCAAAAATAAATAACTCGTGACAAAGGCTAGTCATACACTTAACACAATATTTTTTTTTTTTTTAGATAATTCACTATTAACTAACATTTTTTTTTTATGATAGAGCTTGTCCCCTCAGGTTCAACTATGTGGCTGGTCAAAAGAAGTGGGGCCGCCAAAAAAATAGAATTTCCCGGTACACATATTGGGGCTAGTCCAACCCTGCTGACCAACCACCTAAAATCTATAATGTACTATCTATCTATTCGTGATATCCCAGGTAACCCCTGAAGATGTTTAATACGGAAATGGTGTTTTGACCTTCTAATAAGCGACTAAAATCAACCACTCAACGCCATGAAGATTTTTCAATCATTATGAGAAATTAATCAATGACTACTTAATATAATTCATTTCATTTTATTGTAAAATAATTGTTTACAAAAAATTACATTATTTTATAATAATAATAATAAAAATAATAACTAAATTAAGGTATGTAGATATAAGCTAGGGATAAATTAGCATGCTCGTGATTTGTGGTTTTCCTTATTTTTTTTTTAGATTTATGCTTGGTTGATAATGTTAAATAATTTTACGAGGTTATCCATTCAAGTGTTTTACATAAGTAATTTTATGTCATTGCAAAACAAAATTTTTAAAAATAATGATATTTTTACAATTTATATAGTTATTATTTAGTTTCTCACTTTTTTAATGACAAAATAAATTTTTAGTTTCATATACCAAAGCAGAATATTTTTTGTCAGTGTTTTTATACGTATAAAAATTGAACTTCGAACGAGTAATTATAACTTGAAGTATTTAAAGTTTTGATGATTGGAGACGTAGAGTAGTGGAGTAGTGGCACAGGGGTACCCGAAAAATTTAGGTTCACAACTCCACTTATCAAAACTTTAAATATTTATAACTAATTAGCTACACATTCAAAATTCGATCGTATATTTCGAAATAATCCAAAAATTATATTGCTTTGGAATATTAAATTAAAAATGTATTTTGTCATTCAAGAAAGCAAAAAACTTAAAAAAAAATTATAACAACAAAAAATTGTAAAGATATAACAAAAAAAAGTTTTGTAACAACACTAAATTATTTAAAATATTATTTTCAGTCACTTAAATTTATCACCTTGTATATTATATCTCAGTATATAATATATTTAATATGCAAGCGATAAGGAATTATTAAATATTGATAAAAACGTTGATATTATTTGTAAATACTAAATAATAAAGATCGAAGTTTAATAATAATTATTTTTGTATGATACAAATAATACATAAGTTTATATACTAAGACAAATAGTTTATTTTTGAATATTCAAAGTTCAAACAAATTAGAAGTATTTTAATCAAATTTGTTGGCGGCCACTCGACGGTCGTACCATTAGATAAATTATAATATGTACAGTTTCACAACATAATATTAATTGTATGTTTTACATTCCTCATTTTTCATGATAGACTATTTTGTTTTGGTCTGAAATTATACAGTTATATATATTTTATTGTGTTACAGTTTATATTTGAATTTTAAATACCTTATTAGTTATTTTGTTTTCGAATTTAATTAATTTGATATGAGTATAAATATTTTATATATTGTGTATTGTGTTAAATTTAATCTTTAATCATTCACATATTCTCCTCTATTAATTTAAAATTGTAAATTTACTTTTTAAATTATTTAAATTGCAATAAAAATATTTTGTTTAAAAATAGTAATATAAATTCTGTATGTTAACTGTTGTTTTAAATATAAGATCAATTATTTTATAAAATGTATTTTTGACTAATTCTGTTTTACTGAAAGTGATTAGCTTTGACTCATTAGTTTATTCTAAATGTCTAACTAATAATATTATTAAGATACAGGGTAAACATCGGTACTTAGGTAAAGGTACATATTTAACTGACAACGACGTTTTATTTAGTAGGCATCGATATAAGGTACAGAAGTATAGATATGAAAATTCAACCATTTTTATACAAAGTATGAACTAATTATAATTTTTTGCACAAGAAATAAATACAATTGTCTTGATAAACTATTATAGTCCAAATTGGCACTGCTTGATAGTTATTATGGTAATTTGATCACATTTAATGTATTGGTAGAAAACTATACGGGAAATGGGAATATAGGGAATATCAGGATGACTATTTCTAACTTAACATTTTTACCATTAATTCATTTATCGAAGACAACTTTACTGTCTTTAAGCTACAAATTAGTTATTACTATGATTTTAATTACATTAAATATAATTTATTATAACCGTAAATAAATAATTTTAAATTTAAATATTGGAATATTGTGTTAAATGTAGTTAGTATATCATATTTTTTATTAGTTAAAAAAATTCAATCAATAGGTTTGATTATTATTCTCTTGGTGTGGGTGTTAGGACAAAATGACATCTGGATCCGGGTGCCATAATATCGTAAAATGTATTAATTGGTCGTAATTAAAACTATAATACTCATAAGTCATAACAGTATATCTATTTTTATATCAACCGATGTTTGATTTATAGTTAGGTTATTATCGCAATGTAATATTACTTTACCATAAAATCGTAACCGAAAAATAAATTTCTCCAAAACTACAAGGAAATTAAAAAAAATGATATCTTTGATAAGTACCATCTGTATTCAGCAGTATATACCAAATCTCTAGAGATGCTGCATAAACTTTTAAACTTTTTTTACCATCTCAAAAAGTGTTTTCCAACAAAGAAAAAGAAGCTTTACAACTAATAGTCAATACATTCTTCCAGTGATCGACCCGCATCAAAAGACCCTGCCCATGATCTGGTATAAAAAGCTCGTAGAGGGGTTCTTTTTTATATTTTATTATGTCATTTAACGTATTTCAATTGATCATCACACTTCAACTCACCTAAATATAAGAACTTTCTAAATACATACATCTGTACAAACTGGAGTTTATTCAGGTACAAACAAGTGTAAACAATAAGTGTTTGTACATTGCGTACTGCAGAATTATCACCATATTTTATTTTTAAAGATATTTTTTTCAACATTCATTTCTGTGGTATAAAAATTAAGTATAGTATATAAAAAAAACTAATAGCATTTTATGTTAACAATAAAAGTGCTAAGATTAAATTAACAAGTAAATATGAACGTGTACTTATTAGTTATTACTAAAATTACTAGATTACTTCTGACTTTACTAACCTTCACTGCACTACTGTTAATATAAGTTAAAAAAATATATATATAAAACAATAGAGTAATATTCTTAATTCTATGATTTATTACTTATTATACCCAAATAATAAACTGAGGACACAATTTTTCATGTTTAAAAAATATGTTTCTTCGATATTTATTTGTATCAAACATTTACTATTCATTCTTGATTCTTGATCCATTCTTGATCCAACAGATATATTAAATATTGCATGGTAACATATTTTAGTTCATATTACTTTATTTGAGTTCTCAGTGTTTAAGTGTGATAATTCCTAAATTTAATTTCTATTGAGGTTACCTATCATAGATTTATGCATTTTCAATATACGGGAATTATATAGGTACTTATTAATTATTATAATTCTATTGATAGTTTAAGAATTCATAACTTCAGATACAAAATTAATTAATTTGCTCTTCCAATAATTTGAACAAAAAAAATATCAGAACTGAGTTATACATCAGTTCTGATAATAAAAATAATGGGAATCGAATGTCATGGTCAGATATTGTTAAATATAGGTACTATTAAAATGTACTATTTATTTAAATTCACCTCACTTATGATTGGTGCAGAACACACAATTTCTTATGCTATTCAGAGTAAATCATAAAATAAATAAAGCAAAATGCACTATTTCCAAAACATTTCACAGACCCTACTATTTACATCTTAAATTTTATTTACTTAAATTCTATTGCTCCCGTTGAAATCGAGTAATTTAACTAGGACTTACATATTATGCTAAACTATCTAATATAGTTTGGTACCTAATATTGCAATCATCGTATTTATAAGATATTTGCTAAGAACAAACATATTAATGGGAACAAACCCAGTATAATGTACCTCGCCTTAGAGTCTTGTACTCTTATTGGGTACTAAAATATGAAAAATGTAAACAAGTAAACTTTTATTTTATAATAAGTGTAATAAATATCAATAATGGCATTACAAAATTCGTATGATAATAACTGATAAGCATTAAGCAGCCATTATATTGTCGAGTGAATGTCCTGTATGTGATAGTGGTTTGCGGTTATACCTAACTTATAACTAGGTTTAACCGGACACGATCTCTGGGACATAATAAGAATATAAACATAAAAAACGGGAATACCAAACGGCAGTTTCACGGAAATTTCGTATTCTTCGACTCATGATGGTTTTCATTTTCACTAACTAATTAGACTTGCAAGCTGAAAGGTTCAAGATGGTGTAATAGATTGCCTTCGAAATATACTCCTGTGATTTTTGATCAGTACCCGTTTAAAGGCCGTAGGTAAACACTTATTAGTTACTATATTAACGTATTATTTATATTATATAACAAACATTGAGCATTTGAAACACGTAAAAAACAAATTAAGGTTGTTTTTATGGCAATTTGGAATGCATTTTTGCAGTTTCTTTATTTAATTAAAGAAGTATGGAACATGATGAATTAGTTTCAAATTAAATTATTATTGACTTTTTTGTATATGTACATTGTACGCGTATAGTAACAATAAATAAAGAACACGATTTCCTTTGGCTTAAAACGTATTTATGATAAAATATATTATTTTTACATCTAATTGAAATTCCAATCGGACGTCAGTGGCGCCTACTTTTGAATTAAAGCATTCATTTTTTGTCTTACATTTTTATTGTCTTAAGTTTGTAAAGTCATATAAATATAACTGAGTTAAGTAAACACGAGTTTATCTATTCTATAGTTAAAAAAAAATAATGTTTTCGTTACTTCAATTCTACGATCACTTTGTCGTATTGCCTCTATATTTATTTTATTTATTATACTTGTAGTTTAACCAATATTACTTTTCATACGCACTGTGGTAGTGAAATTTTTATTCTTACTCCATGGCCTCCGAGGACTTGATGGCCACCATGCTCATATTATGTACTAAAGTGCGCATGGTGTCTGCGACCCGCTTTTGTATAATATTGTAGTTTAGAAAAATAGCGAACACAGCTTAAAAATAATAATTTGTCATAAACTTTGGAGAAAAAATAAAAGTTTTATTATATTATAATTATTTATAATTAATGACGTAATTATTAAAATTAAAAATTATAATTAAGGATAAATTGGAGCTTAGGCAGTGAAAAACAAAAATATATTGCAATTATTTTAATCTTGTAATTACTTTTACTACTAAATTAAAAAATTAGATGGTACCTCACATAAATCATATGAAAATATAAGTCTAACAAATATAATTTAAACACAAACTATTTTCAATTAGTTACCTATGTTTACATATTATACGATTTAAATATACTTATTTTATTAATTTAAAATAACAGTCGGTAATAACAAAACATGTTCCTAATAAATTGGACAAAATTTATTTTTATAGTCATAAATTATAATAATTATAATAAAACATAAAAAATATTATAATGAACAAATATAGAATTCGTCACCTAATTTCAACTTTTATATTTTCAGTAACAAAGGATATTAATTAACGATTGGGTTATATTTTCTGAGTTTACTCAATTTTTGAGTGGAACGGCCGAAAGGGTGATTTAAAATAGCTTTACAATATATACCATTTTTCATCGTAAAAAATATGAAAGATAGTAAGACATTCATTTTTTATTTTAAAGTGTTTGAAGTTTAAATTGCCAAACTGAGCAAAAATGAAAGAGTTTCAAATGTCTGTCTTCTTTTAACCAGCCCATTTTTTTTTTTAATAGTTTCTGAGTTTATAATTTTGTATTATATTGACAGTTTTATTGCGTGATTGTTTTTTATATGCTATTACTAATAATTATTCTAATTATAATTATAATTCTCTCCATTACACATTTACACTTGAGGTGTAAATAGGCTATAAAATGTATTTTAATGTGAATTATTATGCGACACTTCTAAAATGTTTTAAATTTGGTTACTCACAATAAAGGTGTATACTACTTACACTGAAAAAACAAAATTGTTTTTACGTATTAGTCCATACTATATTATTGGTTATTTTAAAGTCCTATATTATTTATAAAAAATTATCATTATGTTCTTTGTATTTTTCGAGAACATTCTTAAAAAAAACCCAAAAATAATTCATGATACTATAAATAAAACCTGTTTCAATCTGTACTTATTGGAATATAATCATAATATTATATGTATATATATAATATTATATCAAGGTAATTAATAAATAATAATAAAATAATAATAATAATAATAATAAATAGTTATAAGTATTATTTATTGACTAAAAAGTTAGTTACAAAAGGTAATTTACAAAAATAGGTTAATACAAAGTAGTGTCAAAATGGTTGTGTAATTGTAGCTAATAAAACAAAAATATACAAAGTAAATACAAGTACGAATAAACACGTTGAATGGCCTATATTTCACCACTGAGGATAACCTCCTATTGGTTACGATAAAGTACTAATAAAAACTAAATATAAACATCTACACAGAATTCTACATAATTTTTGGAGTTATTCATCTACCCAAAAATAAAAATAATACAATCAAAAAAGCTCATTATTACGTATCTGTGAAACCAAGTGCACTATAAACCTAGGTAATATACATATCTCAACTCACACACAGAGTCGATTAAAATGAATATTAAATTTAATGCATTGTTGCGTTCGAAAAATCAATACATTTAATTGTTCTCAAACTCACGAAAAAACTATAGAACATTGACATTTTTTAATTTTTTACATACTGTTATAAAATATGTATTATGTTTTTATAATTTGCTGTTTAAGAATTTTAAGAATAAATATAATACATTTCATTCTTTGAATTTTGATTCCACATTTTTTATGAAGATGAATCTGAAAATATGTACATGAAAATATTTATTTAATACATTGATCAAGCAATGAAAATTGTTAGATTTAATTTAATTACGTATATCTGAAAGTTTCCTTGTTAGTTGCTATATCAAATTAATATACTCGTAAATATAAAAAAATTGTGATCCCTTCCTGATACTATTTTAAAACCTGAAATAATACAGAGATAATAAGCTTACTCTTTTAATGGATATTTTATTCTTTAATTCACAGTTTTTTGAAACTTTCCCAATTTTCGCTGAAAACTAAATTGATAAATTATTATTTTCGTGTGATACTCGTGTTCTTAAAAGTCTTAAACATAATCTACAGTAAGGTATGAATATATTATTGAACCTATTATATGAATATGAATTATTTGTAGAAATTGCATAGCTTTAAGTACTATAGTTTTTTATTTGTAATACAGAAAATAAAATAATACTGGTATGTAACATAATTGAAATTTCATGCATTTTTTCACAAATTAGAGTACCTATTGAAAGTATTGATGAATTAATTCTTATGTATTGTAGTCATTTCATTGTGAAGTTCCATGTTTGTAAATTATATTTATATATTTAGATATGGTAAATTTGTCCGTATTATGTAATACCAAAAACAAATATAATGCAATATACATTTAATTAATTTCAACAAATCGTCAAAATACATTAACAATACGAACTGTCCAATGAATTTAATACGAGGTATACCTACTTCATAATTCAATGTTATTGTACACGGCTATGCAACATGTTGGTTGTTACGCTTATAATAATAGTTATACGTACAAATTAATATATTATTGTTTGTGAAGTTTTGTAAAAAGAAAAAAATCCAGAACGCCTATAAATGTAATATAATATATTATATATTATATTAAATTTCCGAACGTATATGTATAAAAAAAAAATAAGTTGACTATTTTGAAACTTTGTTAGATATTAGACCGGTATTATTATCTAAATATTACCTATATAAACGCTAAATAATTTCAACATGAAAAAAAGTAAAAATGAAAAAACATAAATCGTTCAATGGCCCACGCAGACAAGTTAGGTCATCACGATGACGGGCATGTAATATAAGCGTCAAGGATAATGTTGTACGGGTAATGGACGGGCTGACCGAAGTTTGAGCTTTTCGACTTTTGCACGAGAAAACCTGACCGTGGTCCCGCCGCGTTTATGGAATGTTGTCATGGAAAACAGCTGCACGGTCGCTTAGGCCTGGCCAAAGATCGGCAACGCGGACGATCGCACAATATTATAGATATATAATATGTGTGGTGGTCAGCGGCCGTTTCGCGTGCACGACGGCAGCATGATACGAACGAGGACGTCCGCGAGTATGGGGAGGAGTGGGGTTGCAGCGTGTATCACCTCTGAACAGTTTATATATAAACTCATACACCTATCGGTCTGGTATATATACCGGCACCACCGCATCACCATTATGTACCGTGGTACAGCACTATTATCGCTGATGTGGGGTGGAAATGTCTACGCGTTTATATTCGTATTAGGTACATAGTACCGTGCTAGTATTATATATGTAGTTAATAGATGACCGACTGTATAATATATGATGCCGGTAACTTTGGACGGTAACGATAGATATAAATGTGGTTTCGTACTACGGACACGGTTGGATATACCTATGGCACAAGCGGTGTAATAACGCGGTGGTTGGAGAAAGCAGTACTACGACGATGTCGACGACGAAGACGGCGACGAAGATGGGATAATGACGGCGGATGGACGGCGGCGGCGACGGCGGCAGAAGGTGTACACAGAGAGCGAGAGAGAGAGACAGAGAAAACGCGTGCGAGCGAGAGTGAGAGGGCTGGCGAGAGCGAGCGCCGGCCGGAGATAGCGAGAGTGCGAGTGAGAGTCAGTGGGCGAGAGGTGCGCGCGGAGGACGGTCCCAGCTGCTTTGGCCGCCGCCGTCGAATTAGAAGCTGTGCCACCGCCGGCGTCCACCGGCACCACGCCGACACTGCAGCACCGGTGAAAGCAGGGTGGCGATGGTGGAGGCGGTAGGGGATGTAGTGCCGGCGTACACTGCGCGCGGGTCGAGACGCGCGCGCGACACGCCGGGGGCCCGGCGGTTTGCGCAAGCGGCACCGCCACGCCGAAAGCAGGGCGCGCCACAGCCTCGTAGCAGCAGCAGCTTCGGCCGCGGAGGGTGCATCCGTATAGGCTCCGGCGTGCGCTAGTGGTGGTGGTGGTAGTTGACCGACGGCGACGACGCGGAGCGGATATCATACGCAATACTATATTACTGAATCGCGCGGCGTCGTTCGCATCCCCGTCCCGCACCTCGCCACCCGGCGTGTCCGTGTCTGGCGCGCGCGGTCCGCGAGAAACCGTCGTTGTGCGACGGCATTACACCGGCTTTACACCGTATATCGGAGACTCGTTCATCAGTCCCATTCATTCATTATTCGTACGTCGCACCGTCATACGACTGAGGCACGTTTTATAGCGACGTCGGCCATGGGAACGCCGGACACCGGTCCAACCGCCAAATGTTGCTGCACGGCGTCCGCTTGTCGTCGTGCTGTTCGTCGGCGTCGAGGTGACTGCCCTGTGGCTGGGGATAGAAGTGCAGGCCGCACATTCGTTTGAGTACCACTGTCCGCACATTATCGTACGCGTACGTATACGACACGCACTGTCGTTTGGCCGTCAAATACGAAAGATTGCATTTCACGTCTCTTTGGTTCCGCGATGCACGCCGTCACATCACGTCCACTGTCGAGCGGACCGGTTGACGGCGGTCACTGTGTTTGAGTATACGCGCGTTTGCACTACGACACGACCATCGACTATACAGCGGTGACGGCCGTCGAGCAGATAGGACCGTCGTGTGTGAGCGGTTCGTAGTTCGATGCAAGTACCTGTATACCTGTATATACACTAGCTGTTCTAAGGTAGTACCTATATCATAATATCATTATATCGCATACTCTGCGCTGAATGTTTAATTTGTGTATAAACCATTGTATAATATAATATTTTACCCCCGTCGTCGTCTGTTGTATTATTAAAACGGCCAACAAAAACTTGAAAAAAAACGATCTTATATCGACTTTTTCGATTATGACGACCACACACATATACGGCACGACGACGACGACGGACTAATGTAATAAACAATTATTATTATTATAATAAATAATAATAGTATTATGACATGTGCGATCATATTATAATAAATAATAATAAATATAGTGCAGTGAACAATGTGTCAATTTATGTATACCTGATACACAAACATCGACCATAGGCATAGGCGCAATATAAACACAACGTTTAATCGTACGCCACCGCTGTTATTATTTTTATTCTGCAAGTCATTGTTACTGCAAGTGGTTTTCTATTGATAGAAATGATTATTTAAGTATCATTGGGGTAATTAATTAATTGTTTCAAACAGAATTATATGCAAATACCATTAAAACCACTAAAGTTTGAAATTGCTAATCAGTATTGTAAACTATTTAGGTATGAGGAGAGGGGGTAGGGGTAAATATATCAATGATGTCGAGAATAGACTTCTGGACTTTGTATATTGTGCGTGAGAATATATTATACTACTAGTCACCCCTAAAAAACGACCATAAATTGCGCCTATGACCACAGGTTAAACCCATGACGTTTATTCGTTTTTGTTTGTTTGTTTCTCGCACAGATACATTTGTGTAGCTTAAAAATAATAACCGGAGGCCGTGGAAACGCCAAAGTTGTCAAAAATGATGTTGATCGCGATGTCTTTGGAGCCCGCAATGGTCGACGAAAGACCCGACAAGAACAATCAAGCGGTCAAGATATCACGGAAGAGTCACGATGACCATCAAAGAAGATATGGCACCGGGTCACCTGTCGGCGATGATTGCAATCGTAACGACTGCCAACGTCCCAGTGACAGCGACGATCGGACGTCAGCCGTACTAGAAATAATAAGACCGCGGATCAAGCGGAATAACTTTGGCAGCGGCGACGTCCGAAATTGGGAACGATCGGATTGGGCGACCTGTGACTACGGTGAAAAGCCAGGAAACTTTGACGGGACCGTCGATTGGACGAAACCTCAAGCAGACGCAAACATTGGCACGATGGTCGAAGGCACCGCAGACGGTTACCATCCGGTCCGGCGACGACTTTTCGCGGACTGCGAACGTAGCAAGACCGCGACGACTGTAGAAGCGGACGACGCGGATGACGCATCACCCGAAGACCGACGGCGACGGCGGCACGGCACACAGCAATGGTTCAGCAATTGTTGGCGACCGAAACCGTCATCAGCGGTCCCCGACATCCATCGGAACCACCATCGTCGGGTGCACCGGCACCGTCACCATCACCATCATACGCACCGTTTGCACATGTGGACGAGCAGTTGCTGCTGGTGGCTGTTGGTGTTCTATGCGGTGGTCGTGGTCGTTGCGTCGTTTGCCCGAGCCGCGCATTCCGCCAAAGACGGTAAATATGTTACAATATCATATTACATCCGTACTAGGTATTGGCGATCAAAATCTTATCAGTATTTGGGTCAGTGGAGGTTAGTCTGTAACGGGCTAGATGGAAAAATAACATATACATCATACCTAAGATAATAAATAATATAATACCCATATTATACACAGAGTGCTCGTTACAGCTTATCAATTTGATAAGCTTTTGATCGCCACATTGTTTATGGAAGTATAGAGGATCAATAGGTTGATGTTAAACATATGGACGCGGGATTTTCTATCTACACTGTGCATAGTACTTGAACCCACATAACGGAGACAGAAACGACGTTTCTCTCTCACACAGAAGCTCCCATATCCAGGGTTTTATCATTCATATTATCCATCTTAGCTTCACAATTTTGGATCAATATCACATCCATATGTTTAATATCTATTGGTGGATCAGACATTCAGACCGGTACAATACTGTATACTCTTGGGCGGAAATCGAGTACAATATTATTGGCAGGAGTGGGAGGGCTAATTTCTCACTCAAACTACTGCTATTAAAATGTCATTACCTACACATATAGAAAATGTTCCAAAATGATATAGTTTTTTTTTGTTTAACATAAATATTAAAATCTCAATAATTCACAAATTATTTTGTATCTGAAATTTCATTCAATTTTAAATTGAATTAGCTTAGGTTTGAAAATGTGATGCAATGTCCCTCTAAAGTCCAAAGTCGTTTTACAGAAGTTTAGAAATACCAAAGATACATTTCCACAATTATTTGCTTAATAAGAGTTCTTAATTCAATTTGTCCTCTTCTTAGCACAACATTTTTTTTTTAGTATACTTACATTGATTTATTGTATTCAAACTAACAACGCAGCAGATGCAATCTCTCCGGTTGGTAACAATTATTTTTTTTATATAATGACTGTTGGTTGCCGTTAAAAAGTACAGGAATATAAATATAAAATATAATATAAATATATTAATATTAAGTCCAGCAATATTTGTGAAGGAAAATAATATTAAAATGATTATACAACTGGTAATATTTCATGAGTCTTACTTCATATTATTACGTATATACAATATTGTGATACTTTTTAGTGCACAAAAATTGGTGCTCTAATTATAATCAATTCCCGGCCCAAAATGTTTGATCGTTCCATCCAGGTTAGAATCTAGAACACATATTGGTAAACAGGACTTAGGGGGTATCGGATAGTTAATTGTTTTTTGATTAAACTCAGACCTAAAACGATAATAATCGATTGTATTTTTTTGCCGTTGTTATTCTTGGAATTTTAATTTATAGGTACCTAGTTCAAACATAAAATTAATTTTGGATGTAAAAAACTTCCCTACACAGTATTTGGAGGGTAACCTTAATCCCCGATGGTAGAATATAATATATGTTATATAAATTTAAACAATATAACATAAATCCGTATAACATATCGTTATTGTTTTTATGTGACGGCGTATCACTATAGTAAGTATAATACTAACCCCCACAAAACGGCTTTCTATTTTCACGTGTCATAAACATTTGTTGAGCTAGGCTGATACAATAAAAAAATAAGCCAAAAATCTATAAAATTGAAATGGTTAGGTGCGTTGAAATTGCGCCGAGGTTTCTATTATAAAAGTTTAAAATATGTTAGGTAGTCAACATTTTCTTTAAGGTTCTTGTACCTACCTACACTAAGTTTGATATTTTAATATTTTAAAATCTAATTGACCGTCTAATTAATATTTTATAAGTAATATTAAATTATTAAACAGTACATAGGAAACGTTTATTTTATAATTTTCCTATGATCTTAATATTTTACGCACTTCTGTTAGATTATTCAATTAATGTAATACATTATAAATGATAATATTAATATTTCCCTTGTTGAGACATCAAAGGAGGTAGAACGGTGGTTTAAACTTTAATGATTCCATATCTGACCACTGTAATCGATTACGTTCAGTCATTGTGACATTTTGTCATCATTACAGCCATCATAAATATATTATCAACAATAGAACGCCTATATTCTATGGACGAGATAATTTATCATTATAGAATTAACCGATTGTTAAATTATAAAGTTATAGGAGCATTCAGACTAAAGTGATTAACTACATACATGTACCAGACTCGTGCTATACTGAGTAATGCAACATTGCCACGGAAAAAAAAAACAATAATCGAATGCCATACTTTCTAAACAATAGTTTATTTAAATTTGTATTGCGGCTAGTGACAATATAATAATTATATAAAGAACAAAATAATTTAGTTAAAAGCTTACCCCTATTCTTAGCCATCACTCTCATCAGGTATTTAATTTATCTCTGAATGAAAGATTTTCATTCTTTTTTTTTTAGTTAAAATGAAAATCCTTTATTTTCAAGAAGTAAAAATAACTGATGATTGACAAAAGTGGTAATACCAATCATCCACATACAAAATATGATTTAAAGATAAGATAACTGGATAGAACAAACTTTGATTTTAATTAAATCATAATTTGATATTTGGAACATAGTATTATGTGACCAAACGTTAATTTTAAAATTATCCAAGTTAAAGTTAATTTATTAAATAATAGTATAAATACATTTATAGTGTAAAATTAGCATAAAAAACCAGGATGAAACTGAGATTAAATAAAGCGAGAAAGTTACGTATTTTAGAATTTCAATAACAAAACTATAAATAAGTAGGTATATTACAGGACAGAAATTATAAATGAAAAATTGTTCAAATTATCCGAAATCTTTAATCAATTTAGAATATGCGCTCGCTGCTTTCAATGTTATAACAAAGTATGCTACAATCTCATTTTTGGGGAAGTTAATTGCTTAATGTAGCTCATATATACCGATGTAAAACTAATTACTTCATATTCTACCTTTTATGAAAAAGGTTATTTGTTGATTTATACATTCACTACAATATTAAAAAAATAAATCATTGCGAATAAATGTAATGATGGTCAATTGTAATACAAATACTTGAACTATTCTTATGGATACTCCTATAGGTCCGATTTT
Source organism: Acyrthosiphon pisum (assembly GCF_005508785.2). NCBI lineage: Eukaryota > Metazoa > Arthropoda > Insecta > Hemiptera > Aphididae > Acyrthosiphon > Acyrthosiphon pisum. Next base: position 71,811,330 of record NC_042493.1, on the reverse strand, counting down.
TACTCAGAATCGTTTTTTAAATACAATAATAGTTCTGGCATTTAAATTTAAAATAAAATACTAATGCATTACGCCACTACCGTCTACCATGTGTCAGAATTAGCGAGTAGTGTACTAGTATCTAATATAAGAACATTGTCAATCATACTTTTATTTATTTTTACTTGATCTGAATTGATCATATTTAAGGGTAAGATTATTAGAGAAATGCCATTCAATATTACGAATCTTTTGATAGAAAATTGATTCTGTTTAAGTTAATTAATTTTTGATTTTCCAATAGTTCTTGGAATATATATTATCTTACATTGCTAATTTACTAAAGTATAAAACTGTTACACGTTATTCGATAGGTAGATCGATATTTTTGATTCATATAAACAACGTATAGGTACTATCATAGTCATAATACATACAGATTATTTCAAACATTTTTTTATTTGTGTACCTAATCATTTGTTTTATTGAATTTCCAAATTTTAATTTTTGAGCCTTGACATTTCAATACAAGGTTTACTCTACCGTTTATTATTCCAACTGTATAAAATCACTTACTATAATTATTTTCTAAAGAACTTTTAACATTTAAAAAAATATGTAGTCGAATCTATATTAAATTAAACTTTAATTTTCAGTCTACCTTTTTTTCAATTAGAATGATTTATATTGATTTCAAATTTATTATAACAATAATACGACAGTTACAATACTATCGAGTACTAATATGTAAGGAGAGTGCCAACAAATTTGGCTCTGTAGATGACTATTGACTGTACGTGACATACGTGTCAACGATCCTATAAAATAAAATGGTTCAACCAAAACAGTAATCCTGACTTCTGAAAAATTTATATTTTTAATAGTTTAAATTTTACAATAAGGATCATCATTGGATTATATTACCTTTGTTTTTAAAGTATTTGAAAAAATTCTAACAAAAGATGTATTTATTTTGGATAATTGTTCTAGAATCTAGAGACTAGGGGTCTATAATAAGGAGGTAGGTTTATACCCATTTAAACTTAGTATATATTATTACGAGATTTCATCGATTCCATCAAACCTTTTTTACGGGGGCAAAACAAACATCAATCCCGTCAATGCAAGATGTTTCTGCCACCCGCACTTAAGCAATCAACTCATCAATTCCTCCAATTTTAAGTTGTAAATTCAAGTAACTTAAGGTTGAGCTACTGTTAATCTAAAAATTATAACCAAGAAAGTATGGGGAAATAAAAACTTCTCGTACAAAAATTACAATTAGTAGCTTTATAATATAATATTTAATATAATAATGATTTTAATACGAATTGTATTTAAAAATATGTGTGCAATTGATAGCTTATTTATTATTTTGCAGATTAGTCATATAATATTTTTTAAACTATTAAACATTTAGGAGTTATATTATAATAATTAATACATTTTGGCTATAGGTAATAATATGTCTATTTTATATGTACCTACCTACTTGATTACTCATTATTTTCAAAAATAGAAACCTATAATATAATATGTTAGATATTTTATCATAAGACGTGTATAGAAATGAACAATTACATTATATTATTCAATTTTTCCATTGGTGCATATTATCTAAAAAATATTTTGTGTTATAATAAGGACCGTTGCTGTTTTATTTTTAAATAATAAATATTAAATATAAAAAAGAATAACCTCGATGGTCACAGTTAAAAATTTTGTAGGTGGTGGAATCGATGGGTCTCGGGATGTTACCTGCAATTTTCAACAAACTTGATAAAATCATTTTGTTTTATCAAAATGTTAATCAGTTAAGTAAATTATTACCTTTATAAAAATATGAGTATTGAGCTTTAACTTTCACTAGTTGTTGAGTAAATGTGAATTAAAAAAAGTGTTACAATTTTACCTTGTAAAGTTACAATTGTAACAGCGCCAAAGACAAATGTAATACCTACATGGCTACATGTTTTTTATTTTTAAAACTTGTGTTGTTTTTAACTTTTTGATGTCAAACACATATTTTTTTATATTGCTCATAAAATAAATATGATATGAGCTTATTGATAAGGAGCTATACCATATACCTAGTACTACATTGTAGAGTGTAACAACTAAATACTATTTTAAAATGTTTGTATTTATAACGGAGGTGAATGACAGGTGGTGTCATTGGCTGAGTTACAATCGTACCATATTACAATAATTGTACCCTGTATCCCCTATTCAATGCTATGTTGATTAAATAGCAACTTAAATTTAATATTCCATAGAATAAATACTACAATACTTATATAATTTAAGTCTTTCGGCTCACTAGCTGTTGTTAATTATTACGTTCAAGATGAATTGTCATATTTTACATATTCATGTTAATTTGACGTTCTTGCTTAGTGCCAAAATAAGTTAAATATTTATTATTAATTTTATCACATACTTTTATCAAACTATTATTAATTTTAAACTGTGTTTAAAATAAGTATAAAATAATAAATAATACGTGCAAAAGTTAAAAAATTGGAAACGTTTGCTTATTTAATTTTAATCTGAAAATAAAATAAATGGTAACAATAATTTTAAGTAAATACAGTTTTTAAACAATGATCAATATTTTTTTATATTTAATTAATGTTATGACTTATGGATGTCACTATTTGAGGAAATTCTTGAACTCAAATAGTTCAGAGGATTTTATATGTCTGTATTCATTATTCAGACTATGTCAGTATAAAATTACAAATGTAAAAATGTACCTGCTCTGAAAGTTGAAACATTCGTGACCAGGAAATATAAGTACCAATGACATAAAAATAAATAATTGCAAATTAAACACATTTTCAAAAACAACCAGGATTGTATGTAACTCTAACTTCAAACTAATTTATAAATTGATAGTAGAAATGTTTGTATTAGGCGTAAATATTTACACCTGCTAAACAGTTAAATTGGAGAAAAAATAAAGTGCATGTGTGATGGAAAAACGAATTATTGATTTTTTTACTAATTCATTTATGGGTATAAAACAAGTAATAATAACCATCCGACATTTTATATTATTGATTGGATTTGTTTTTAATTTAAAGAACAAATTTACATTGAATTACTTTGAAAAAATACTTGTGTATTTATGGATTAAAATGTTTGAGGGGACCTATACCTATATACTATATTATAGTAATAATGTAAACATGTTAGCTAAAAATGTATCTGATGCTTTTGAGTAGTTATAGAGTGTTATAATTTATAACTTATATAACAACAACTCGAGTGACAATTATTATTGTCATAATTTATGTATAATCGAATTAAATTTCGTGGACTGGTCGGCACCGGACTTCAGAGGATAGATACGAATAAAACTTCTTCTTTTTTTTTAAACGGTCTAAAAAAGGGAAGAAGTAGGCGTTCTTAAAGCGTTTTATATCCATCTTATTTAGTAATGTTATTTTTCTCGCTGGAAGCGTACGTCTCGGGTAAAAGGGTCGGTAAATCATCTGGCTTGATACAGGCAAACGGGCTTCGGGCGTCCGGTCAGGCGTCCCGTTTGTCGCACCCCCTCCCCCAACTACACTGTCGCAGTTATAGCAACTACTTTTTTTTTTTTAAACGACGGCGACGGTGAGTTTTTGTTCCGTTTTCATCGTAGAGATAGGGAGAGAAAACATTTTTAAAATTTTGTTTCCATATATTAAAAAAAAGAAGATACTACAAAAGAATTATATTTCAAGTACAACATAAAAACAAAAGCATTCAATTGTACCATGCAATGTTAAAACAAATGTCTGTATGAAATTAAAAATAGTACATAAACCGAGTGACTCCTTAACCTGATTTAAATAAATAATATTAAACACCATTGGTAACTATTATCCATCTATAAAATAATTCAAGCACATTTATATTCAACAAACATGCATTAATGTAAAATAATAATAGGTATTCCATTTCCCGTTTCCAGAAAATTGTAAATAGAAAATTCTTGAAGATGACTATAATAAAAATATATTATTGTATTCGAGCTATGAGCTTGTACAGGTTATGAAATATAATATTAAATATTAAGTTGTTGGATATTAAAAAAATCATGAGTAGCTCATATTGCACAGGTGACCTTACCATTAGCAAGTCACTAAAGTGAACATGGTAGAATTGCTGATGTTAATTCGATTTTAAAGTGATGAAATAACGTTTACCAAAAACTATTTTAACAACATATTTTTTGCTATAATGTGGAAATTGGAAATCAGTTATAATTTATTAAATCCAATCTGTCAGATATCTTACAAAAAAGTGAACAGTTTTTTTAGGATATTGCGTAAAAACTAAAATACAATTTAAAAGGAATTTATTTATTAGAAGTACAGGCAGATATAGTCCAATGATTAACAACTAAAATGTTATTATAACAATTTTATCTTAAATTAATATAAATTATAAAGAATACCAGAAAATAAACCGGGGAAGACGTTTTGCTGTATAGTTGGGTGTCTAATGTACCTGGTCGTTGAGTAGGTCACCGTAATGAATCTATTAAATTAAATATTAAATCACTGCACATGAAAAGCGTTTCAGAGTGGAAATGCGCTATCAGCCTATATTTTTAAAGATATGAGTAATTTATTTTTCTATTAGTAAGTAAAAAAGTTAGTTGAATTTATTTTTTTCAAAAACAAATTGCGGATATTAGGTATAATAATTATGATACAATTATTTCTTAAAATATGACTACCTAGCTGTTCTTAACTTGTACTGACGTACTGTAGAACAGTGTAAAGAGGTTTAGGGTATAAATAGCTTAAAATTAATTTAAATATTTTGAAAATTTCATTGTGTATGTATAAGAAACAATAATATACATAGGGGCAAAATGTTTCTAGTCCTTGAAAATAATATTTTATAAATTATGACAAAAAAACTAAAATCGTAATTTATTTTTCGTTTATTTATCAAATTTTTTTAAAAATTTAACTTAAAATGTCTACCATAAATTACCACAGGCATTTTGTAATTTTCAGGTTGCTGTTAGAATAACTTACGAGGAACTTTACGATAAAATTTTCAAGACTTAGCCATTACAATTAAATATTGTATTTGCATACATTTTTAACTACAAAATAATTCACAAATTTATATAATTTTGTCAATATTACAATTTCAATCGATTATAATAAAATTGTGACTCAATGCAAGTTATTCCACTCACAGTCAAAATTATACCAACCATAAATTAAAACACAATACAAAAAGTCGACAATTTCAAATGTAAATAAATAGCACAAAACATAAAATATTTTGAAAATTATAATCTAGAGAATGCTAATATAAATATTTGGTAAATATTTCAAGTCTCTGTATCTAATTTCTGAATTACTCAACTCAGAATCTAAAGTAACCAACAAAAATAATTAAGTTAGAACAATAATAAGAAAAGCAGAAAGGTAGTTCCACATTGGTAATTCGTATATTAGGGATGATAATTGGTGCACATCTTACATAAAGAAAACTTTTAAAATTAATATGTATATTTATTTATTTACTATTTCATTATGTTAACTAAATTATTCATAATAATATGCCAAATACATTAAATTAATAAAACATATTAAAAATTTACGCAATGTATTTTAACTGACTTCATTATCTGGTAGTGTAGTAGTGATTCTAGTTGACGAATTTTTGTGTTAGTTTACATTTAAATCGGGATCAGCCTGTTTGAGTCCAATATGTGAATGAGTCAATAAACTCATAGCTAATGAATCAAACAATCCACTGTAGGTATTTATATTATTATTTTATTTAAAACTAAAAATACATTTTTTAAATAAGTCGTTTGATGTGTTTTGAACATTAATAAGAGAAACCTGACTAAACTTGGCTACATATTTCTTAGGGCGTTTAAAAGGAGTAGGTGATTACTGTATTTATTAAATTATAAATTAATATAAATGTCGAATTCTCATGAATATTATTATTCATAGCAGCCGAATATTTTGAAGTTTCTCCATATTATTTTTCTTTCCATTACTGGTGATAATAAATATTCAGAAACATAAATAAAATCTAAATAAAACACCAAAATTCCCCAAAAATGTTTATAATTACCAAGTAGAGAAAAACGTGAAAAAATGCAAACTAAAAAAGGTGGGTAAGTGGATGTCGTTCTACTGTACAGTAGGTTACAAGTGGGTCACTGTATAATGGATAGTATTAAATTTGAATTCAATGATATAATATCACTGTATAAGAAAAACGATTCTGAGCGGAGACGGTATGTCAGTCTAGGTATACGGTATCTTATATACTTATCTATGGTATTAAAAAAAAAATTGACCAATAATAGGTATCTATAATAAATTCCAAATTAATCATATCACAATATCCATTAGGTACTTATAACGCGTTATACATCAACAACAAATCGTGGTACTATCATAGATATATAATATCATAGATATATAATATCATAGATATATAATATCATAGATATATAATAGTATATTTTAGAAGTTTCAATAATATACAATCACAACAAAATAACTAAAATAGTTATTCCAGGTTTTTTAATATGTGATTTCGTCCAAATTTGAGCTTAAAATGACTATAAAAATAAATTGTGCTTATGTATTTTTTAGATTTTTTGGTAACAGAATTAACTACTTAGGTGGAATCTTGTTTTAAATTTTTAATCCTTAGATATGAAAATTGAACATTTTATAAATTTTTAACTACGAAATAATTATTAAATTTTAAATTTGATAAATTTTGTCAAAATTTGATCTTTAAATGCTTATAAAAAAAAAATTGTGCCTATGTATTTTTAATATTTTTCAACTGCTATTGTAACAATATATCAGGAGCCTTGTATTAAATTTTTTCACTTTTTGGCCGAACAGATAAAAAATGATTGATATTTATAGAAAAAAATACTAAAAAAATTGAAAACTGACCATGTCCGTAAACAGCTCAAAAAGTGTCAAATTATTTTCAAAATTTCATCGTATATAGAAAATACTAATATAAACATTAAGTGAAATTTTCAAGTATCTACAGTCATTCGTTTTTTAATACACCAAAATAAGAATATCGTTACATGAGAAATCGAGTGAATATCAAATGTTGTAAAAATATGAATTTCAAACGATCATAAAAATTTAATTTGACTTTCTTATAGATATTTTTTGTTTGATAAAGGTAGATAATCTTATAAGGAATCTTGTATTACATTTTCATATCTTAGATTTAAAAAGAAAAATTATTATGAATTTCTAACTCGAAATAATTTGCAAATTTTCGTGATTTGTATATTTGTAATAAATGTATATTGTATAGTGTATAATATTATATATAGATAGGTGGGTACCTATAGTACCTACTGTATATTCACATGTAGCCATAATATTATAAGTAGGCACTAAACTTAAAACAATTTAGACCTCTGCCCCTCTAAAAAAGATTTTATAAAACGCGACCGATTACATATGGTTCCTAAAACAATGTTTTTAATACATTTAATAGACGAAAACAGGAATCGAATCTTTTAACATTGTTGGCAGAAAAACGCCATAAAATAATATTATAATATTACTGTATCTATGTATTTTATCAGCTATCTGCCTACTATTATTATAAGTACCCTACCTATTTTTCTACTACCAATAAATAAAAGCTGCCCAAATAATAAGATATAATAATTAATAAGGTATAATAAGGTACCTATAGGCGCAATTGAACGATTATCAAAAAAATTGTAAGTACCTACCGTTAATTCCTGATAATTTTTAATTTCTATAGTTCACATTTTAAAATTTTTTTCTAAAAAAGATAAATAAATACTATCTATAAAAAATGTGAAAATGTGGAGTTATATTCGTATAATTTATACAAATTAATACAATAATATAGTGTACCTAACTATAATTATTCTTAAGTTCTTATCCTGACCCAGTTTATATTAACTATATAAATATATAAATTGTACTATACTTTTAATACATTATATAGGTAGGTTATTTTAGGTGTTAGTAAAACGAAATGTAGATACTTACCTATATATCATAAGCGTACTATTGAGTAGGTATTGATTTACTACTTTTTAGGTCTAAATACAATTACATTATTGATCCAAGGACGATAAAAGCCATCTAATACTGACATCTAATTTACAGTAACTATAGATTACCTACATGCATAATGTATATAGGTACTCTATTTGATTCACTTTACGTCTTTACATTAGTAATCATTATAAAAAGGCAATAGAATAGATCATTCCCCTTAATCCTCGAAAGACATTATGTTGACAACATTTGTGAGGGGTAATTTCTTTATGGATTTATCATGGATTTTATTGATAAAGCTCTAATAGGTAAGTATATTAAGTATATGTAATATATATTATATAAAGTTCGATTGATTTTGTAACTTTTAAAAATGTCTTTTAACCTAAATTATATTGTATATACTAATGGAAGCGGTGATTCTCTGTATATTTCTAAGTTTCTAACACAACTCAACATAGGAATTTAGACGTACCTATTCTATATTTTATTTTCTGTAACTAACGTACCAAGCAAATTATTGATCTAGTGACGCGATAAGAACTCTAAAAATAAATTTGAATTTGTTGTAAAGTTTTATAGAGATAGACTTTCCCATATTTATGATTTTACAATTTCAAAAATTTAAACATGATAATTTTTAGTTTTTACTTTTTTTAATGTAACATTTTTTTATAATTTAGGTAGTAAAGTCTAAAATGCGAAGAATTTGACCTCAAGTAAACCTAACGAAAAATTAAAATCTGATTCCAAATTTATTATCGCTTCAATAAATTAATAATTGGTACATTGGAAATATAACACGTCAAATTTCCTACGCTGCATACACATATACATTGCATATACGCAACTCCAACTTAAAATGTTGGAACTCCAAATGAGTCATTATTTAGTAGTTTACTACTGATATTCTGTACCATTTTTTTTGACGTTGGAACTCAGTAATTTCCGGAATTATCCTATAATTTAATTGAGCAGGGGGGGGGGGGGTAAAGAGATTCTGACACTCCTACCCCACTACCCTAACGAATTGTTTGTCCCTTTGGTTTTGACTTAGTGCTTATTTTAGATTCTGAGCGGAGCGATGAATGTATTAATTCTACAATAAATGATTTTTTTTTTGTGTTCATCACCTTTTAGGACAGTAAAAATGTTTTCTTCAACAGTATCTTTTCTGATAGGAAAGTGAATCTATTTGTACTTCAAGGTGTAAAAAGTAAAAAAAAATGCTTAATAAGTAACAGGGAAAAACGAAATAAAAATTAAGGGAAAATCAGGTAAATATAAGGTTAAAATAAGGTTTTTGACAAAATTAATTTTGGTTTTTGATGTAACTCTAAAACAAACTACCGTAGATACATGAAATTTCTACTGGCTGTTTATATTAGCATTTTTTATACACGAGAACATTTTCAAAACATTTTAAATTGTTTTAAACTGTTTACGGACATTTTCAGTTTCAAATTTTAGAATCTGAGGAAGCTAATGTTTTTACAATAGTGTTTTTTTTTTAGGCCCATTTCCCCAAACCCCCTAAATTGGAATTTTGGATTTTCGTTTATTCCATGTGTTTGTTAGTCATTTGTAAAGGTTTGTAAAGATTTTTTTTCGTTTGTAAAGAATTCGTTTTCCAAAAAACAAAAAAAACCTATAGGGGTTTGAAGAAATGTCCCAAATTTTCAAAATTTAAAATTTCTGGTTATACCATTCAATTGTAATTCGTTAAAAAAATATAATGCTAGAAAACAATTTATAAAATTTACTTATAAAAATGATAAATATAAATACTAATTTTTTTTTTTGTTACCTAATAAGTAGATTAGGATATATACATACACAAATTTTATTTAGGATGTATGTGTTATTTTTATTTATTTCTTTACTAAAAAATTGAACCATTTGAATAAAAAAAGCAAAGAAACATATTTATTGAATATCAATTTTTTATTAAATATAGATTTATTTATTTAATTTAGATTTTTTAAATAGTTTTTTACTCTTGGCTTTTTTGTATTGAAATACAAATTATGAAAAATCTATATTTAATAAAAGATTGATATTCAATAAAAAATCTAAAAATATGTGTTTTTAATAACGAATTTTAATAGAATAAAAAATCTATATTTTATAAAAAAAACTTGATTTAATAAAAAATTTCTATCAAGATTTGTATAATTTTTTTAATTTATCAAGATTTTTTTTTAATATACTTTTTAATTAAATATAAATTTTTTATTGAATATAAATTTTTTATTAAATACAAATTATATTATTTAATTTAGATTTTTTCTATTGTTTTTTATTCTTGGCTTTTTTTGTATTGCATTTTCATTCGTTTCTATGGTGATAAACAAAACGTTAGAGATTAAAATCCCACTTTTAGCGGCTTTTCGTAATTTGTCGGTTGTTTTTCCCGTGGCATTAAAAAAATTGAGAAAATCGAAAAATGACCTCTTTAAAGTACCATCTTGATCAAATTTGCTAAAATATAATGTACTATATCTTGAAATCAAAGCACTTCTTCTAGTAAAAATTTCGTATACAGGATAAAAAAAATAAAATAAACACCATTGTAAAGCCACTAGCTTCCTTGCTCCGCTCACAGTCTAAAAATAATATTTTAATATAAATTCAACTTACGGCTACCGTATAATTAATAACAATATAAATATAATATAAAATATCCACACTGACAAACCGTCTCCGCTCAGAATCGTTTTTCGTATACAATGATATTATTATATCATTGAATTCAAATTTAATACCATCCATTATACAGTGGTCCACTTGTATCTTGTTGTACAGCAGAATGATATCCATTTACCCACCTTTTTACTCTTTATCCCATCGTTATTATTTTAATAATAAAAATTAGTGACAAAATAACATTAGTGACTTACCTAGAGTACTGATGCTACTGACAGTCCTAAGTCTGTTCAAAAATGAGAAGGAAATTGAAGTGTAGAATGTATAATTTTATATTTAAAAAATGTTTAATTGGTAAAACCAAATACGTCAAAACATCGTGGCCCAAATTCGTATGTATGGTAAATAAAATCCGAAATTTGTATGCACCCCACAAAAACTCGGGCAGTAATTTAGAAGAAAGTTTTACCGCGAGACGCAACTAGTTGCCTGCAATCTTACAATAGGGCCCAGAATGCCCTGGATATCCTAAAACGAAGACAGCTCCTAGATTATTATCGGAAATCGTTTGTCCTTAAAAGGTAAAAATGGTCCATAGGTGTCCATTAGTTATTTCTGTTAGTTCTTATGTTCTAATAACTTAATTGTAGGAGTTTGATTTTTATAACTTACGTAATTAATTGTAATATTGAGAAAAAAATTCTCAAATATACATTTCGAACCCTAATATATTTAGGATATAAAATATGATTAAAAAACTGTAATTGTATAGTTTTGTACTGTTCATAGTAAGTTACCTCATACGAATAGATTTAAAATACCTAATATCAATATTATAACTAGATACAATCATAGTTAATTAAAATTATCATCTATGCGTACAATGTAGGAAGTCGTAATTTTTTAGAGATAACATTACATTATAGTGGGTATTTTGTATTCTGCGTACCATTGACTGGTTGTTTGTGCGAAACCTCACAACTTCTCATTATAGTAAATAAAAAACATTGTTGTTCAATTTAACGGTTACATTGTTCCCATTTCCTAGGAGTTGGGATGCGCAAGTAATATTTTAACGTGTTTATTATTTATCATTATGTTTTTAACTGTGTTCGAACGTGAATCTATAATATGTAGTACGCAGTGATTCTTCGTTCAAATTGTTTTGGTAAAATCCATTAATTTTAAACACCTTTTCAAACAATGGATGGACCATCGAACACAGAAGATACTATTTTAACTGTTACTATAGTGCAATTTATTATTCCACTATGCAAGTATATCATCTCATTCATAAAAATATTATCTATCCCAATATAGAATTTCCGAATGATTGAGATTTCATTGTAATAAAAACTTCATAATTGTACCACTATTATTTTACAATGTTAACTAAATTAAAATATTGCATCTATGGAGACGATACTAACACAGATCAGTTATTGTCATTAAAAGCTAACTACAGTTTTAGAAGTTAGTATTCCAAAATTAGAAAACTATATACCACCAACTGGTTAATATTGACAAACTTAAAAAATTAATTATTTTATAGCGTCCACACCATCTAAATAATTCAATAATCAAAACCAAAATATGCATAGGTATACGCATTATTATACTCATATATATCCTTAAGGGTGTCGGTGCTGATTTTTAAAATTTTCCAAAATGCTATAAAATTTGAAAACTATAATATATATTTTAGGTACTACCTTAATTATAATACTTTTCTACAAATCTACAGCTCGATACCTATTTGGGGAGGGGGGGTTGATACGGTGTAATATATCAATGAAAATGACTTCACAGGAAAAACTCTCACGCAATGTAGAAAAATCGGATTTCGTTAATTTATTCTTTTTTTTATATAAAAAAGAGAAGATATTCCAGGTCGGGTCAACTGTTGATTTTTCATTTTACTTTAAATAGTGGTAGAAAAATACATCTGAAAAAGAACAAATATTGTGCATTATTCAAGTGCATATTTAAATGTACATTTAGGTTCTATAATTCTAATTTTGAAAATCGGGCTTTGATCCGACCTGCAAAATGTTCTCTTCTATTAAATAAAACAAAAAACAGCGAAATACGATTCTACAGAGTTTGAGTTTTTTCAGTAAGACATGTTTTTGTTTTAAAAAATGCACTGGCTCCGACGCCCTTAACGCCAATATTTTTTCTTCTATGAAATTCAATTTGCTGGAGCAATGAATTACAAGTTGAATACCATTTTTATCATCATTGCATAGGAGCAGGGCCAATAATGAAGTCCACTAATTTACAAACATTATCCCGCTCCCCGAGATGTACCACAGGGAGCAATTATTGCTAACCCGAGTCCCCTTAAATATGGGACCAGGCCACCAGGGTTACATCATTAACTTACTACTTACTATTACCTGACGGCTGACCTAGCTGCCATCCTCATAAATAATTCGTAATGAAGTTCGTCGGTGTCATCATCGCAATACGAATATTGATTTCAGTCAGCACGCTTAATATGTTTACGTTTACTTGACTTTACTGCAGTAAAATTCCATGCACGTGACCACTCTGTACTACGTTTTTTTTCAATCTTGATCATATAAGATCATTGTCTGAAGACACTGAGTTAGACATATTTATTCGCTGATTTAAATAGTCACCAATGAATTATTTTCAATTGATCCAAATTAAAATTAATATATAAGTAAAATTAATTTTATTTTATTTTATTTTATTTACAAATGATAAATTCACAAATAGTATCTATACAAATTATAAAGAATACCAAACAGAAAAATCGAAAACTTCGAAACATTTTAAAGTTTTTAAAGTTAAATATTTCAATTTGTTAAAAAAATGTAGATTCTATTTTTGATGCTAGAATGTAATTTGACTTAGGTACTACAATATTGTTTCTACTTTTCATAATATAATAATAAAACAATTTGTATTAAAACTAATTACCAGGTTATTATTTTCTTAGGTGAGGCGCCGCCCTCACTTACCTCATCACAGCCCAAACTTCCACATGCTACCATAGTATACCATCATCTACTTGAATGGCATAACGGCATTATTGACATATTATTAAATAATATATATTACAGCTTACAATTTATTATAATGTCTATAGTATTATATGAATGTACTTTTTTTCGTAAACATTTGAAATAATGAAACTTTATTACATATTATTATAAATAAAATGCAATAATAATATTTTTAATTTTTTTTTAATGGTATTTGTACAGAATTAAAAAATTAACGAACATATTGTGAATACAATTGTATTAATAAAAATCTTTTTTTGTAATTAAATATCAATAATAATTGTATAATAATAATAATAATAATAATAATAATAATTATAATAATAATAGTAATAATAATAATTTTATTATTACTACTATTTATAGTATACGACTGTATTTTATATTTGTATAATATATAATATATAAAAAAACATGTTCTGCTTACGGTGTTGAAATTTTTTTTTGGGGGGACGGAGAAATTATAAACTTGGTGCAAACAAGTGAACAACGTATGTGTGTGAGTGGACATCGGTATGGGTGTGTATATGGGTGCGTGTATAATATATGCGTGTGCGATTTTACACACGTCAGGTATAGTATGGTACAAGAAGTCGTAAACAATTAATTATAATAATAATAATAATAATAATTTACATGTCGGAATAAAAATTCCAACAATAACGAAAACGAAATTATAATGACAAAAGTAATACAAACAAAATGAACGAAATTGAATAATAATATTATATTATACTTACAACTATTTTCTATACGATAACATTAAAATAATAATAATTATATATTATTTTATAATATAATATCGTTTAAACATCCGTGCTCCGACGTCGTCATACTGCGCTCTCTCGTTTGTTGACCGCTTGAGGTTTGTCCGGCGCGGGAACGATGGCCGCGGTCGCCGGCGTCGACTGCTGTACCGGTGGTGAGGGCAACGGTGGTGACGGGACGACGATCACAGTCGCCGGGTAAGCGCCGGTCAGATTGTGCGGTGGCCAGGGTGGCGGCGGCGGTTCGACCACGTCCACTTCCAGGTCGGTGGGAAGTTGATGCTGCTGCTGCGGGTGATGCGCCTGTTGTTGTTGTTGCTGCTGCTGCTGCTGCTGCTGCTGCCAGTGTTGCTGTTGATGATGATGTTGATGGTTGTGCAGGTTGTGGTTTTGGTGGTGTTGGTGGTGGTGGAGGTAAGAGGAACGTGGGAGGGTGCAGTAAGCCGCGGCCGAAGACGCCGTCGCTGGATAATTGACAGCTCCCACTGAGACGCCTTTGACCATGACGATCGGCTGCTTGACAGCGTAAACACGTGATATTATTATGCACGATGTAATTAATAATATATTTTGTAAGTTATGAGCTTATGACAAGGGCTTACGGGAATTTACATATTTTTCATTAATAATTCAAAATGCAACAAACTACTAAGTGTCTAAGTTGTATAGAAATGTGTTTCATAATATACCGGAACATTTTAGTAAACATTTTTGCATATTTTATTTTTTCTTTGTTTATAACCGCAACTAGTTTTTTTATAAATGCATTGCATTGCACGTTTGTTGTTGAAATTGGTTTAAAAAATCATCGTTTTGGATGACTAATGAGTATATATACTATATCATAGACTATATATTACCTAATACCTAAGATCCGATGATATTTTAAGATATTGTAAATATTACGTCATGTTGTACTTATACAAAGTAAATTGTAAGTATTTGTTTAAATCGTTACCGTTCGGGTCACCCGGGCCGATGTTACACCACAATAACATGGTTGTTAAATGGAATTCGATCTCGGCTGTGTTTTCTAACAAAATAGACCATACTATAAACATACAATTGTACCCACTATACGTCTATACCTAGGTACTATTAATAGGATAGAACCTTAGAAGACATTAGTGCATGCGCGTGGGTGTAGGGGTTATGCCCCCCCTAACCATTGTCCCATAAATCCCCTTATTCGTGTCTTTACACCACAATTCATTTAAATGTATTATTACCAGGGTTGGGATTTTGTAGCATTTGCATATTTCTTATAAGAGATAGCAGAGTAAGCTTAAAATGTGTTTCGTAATTCAGAGAACTGAAATTATATACATTTTATCTTGCATAATATGAGATTTTTTAGATTTTAGTGTTATTTTTGATATATTTTTGGTTTTTGACCATTTTTTAAAGAAAACTGCTTATGTTTTATGAAATAACATTTTAATAAAATTATTTTTGATCATTACCTAATTTTAAAAGTAAATATAGATTAAGTACAAATGTACAATAGACTCATCACTACACGGACGCTCTAACGCATCATTTCGAACTTGGTATTTAGTTTTAATTTTAAGCTTTAGTTATTGTCTAATATTTTTATGGACCTATTGTCATTTACGACTATGATTATCCACGAGCGAATGTTGAAGGCATTAGGTATATCGTATATACTATATGAATACAGTTGACTATTGTGTAATCGTACCTACTATAATAGTTGTATTTTCGGTTGAAAGTGTAGTGGTTATTCTTTGTCGCGTCTTAACTTGTGCTTAACTTTGATTTATAACTCCTATTTTTGAATATTTTGTTGATTTTTTTGCATATATTTAGCACATATTTAGTGATATCTAAACATTAAACTTTAAAGTAATATTATAGTGCATATTTTTGCAATTTCAAGTGCTATAAAAACTCAACCTTGATTATTAATTATACACACCCTTCCCCATTGAGAATTCCTGGATAAGAAATGTTTGAAATCATTACGAAGTTTCTTGAAAACTACTTTTTTTACATGTATTCAAAATTGGACTTCTAGGCACTGAACCCTTCAAAATTAGATATTTATATTTTAAATAATTTTTAAATGTCAATAATAAATGTATGTTTAAATATTAATAATATTGAATAAAAAAAATGAAGTTAAAAATGTTAGGAAGTCGATTTCAAGTAAACTTTATGACGAATTCAAATATGTTTTTAGAAATATTTTCGGATAAATATGTTGGTTGAAACAGTTGGCAAGAAATTGATAGTTTTGACAACAAGCCACAAGGGGATTCGATACCGACCGTTTATAAGAAGTTCTATATAGGGAATTTTCTAAGTGCGTGCGTGTGGGTCCTGTAAATGTGTACCAAGTAAATCATCATTAGTGTGTGTGACTGTGTGTAAAATAAAATATATTATAGCGAAGCCCTCCCGCACATGTCAATATAACGCGCTACATGAATATTAATTATTATTATTATTTTTTTTTTTGGTCAATCCGGACCATTGTTACACCGCAATAACATGGTTATTTAATAGTAGATAATCCACAATAAGCAATAAAAAGTTCGTTGTGCAAGAATAACGATTATATATCTCGTATTTTACGAGAATATTTCCATTAATTTTATAAATATATTTTTTGTAATGTTTTTTTTAGCATACATGGTGATATTTCAGGAAACACTTAAATGTATGCATGTGTCAAGGTTTTAGGATATTTAGTCCAAAATAGTAACCCTACATAGCTATAACTTATACTTCATATAAATATAGCCAGACAAGCTAATCTGGTGTGGTAAAAAAGTTTTTTTTCACGAAAAGATATCACCACTACACTATATTACATATTATATTATGTTACTAATAGTTATAATTGTTATCATATAGATGTATGCAATACTCAACTTAATTTTCTATATAACTACGTATTTACGTTTCAAATAATATTATATAAAGTGTAGTCGTTTTAAAACTGTCAATAATTTTATGTTGAATACGATTAATGATTATTTTCTTTCTTTCTCACAACAAAGTAAAATATGATTAAAATCAAAAATGGAAACCAGAATTATTTCAAAACCATTTATTTTATAAAGACGTATTAATAATTTTTGCATGGCTTAGAAGGGGCGAATGGACCATCTCAATTTGGTGATAAATTAAAAACGTTATGATCACCGAAATCCGACAGAGTTGTTGTAAGTACTTACTACTTAATATTATTTCAATTTCACTATCGAAATAGATGTTAACATATTGTATTAATATTTCAAGCTATACACCAGCGGTTCCCAAACTTTTTAGCCAATAGTACACTGTTTTGTTTTATGTGCTGCTGTGAATACTATGGGCAGCGTAAATAAAAAAAACAACACTAGTTCTCATTGACAACCCATTTAAGGCTCGTTCAACTTGGTAAAAATTATGTTTGTTTTATTTTCGCATGAGCCGTAGCCCATGCGGTGTCATTAGTTTGGGAACCGTTCTATAAACTAACTAAACTACAGTTTGTAAACGTTCATGGTAATTATGACGATTATCAATGAGAAATGTAGTAGTTTCATTCAGCGGAAGAATAAGTCGTTTTTCTGTATTTAAGAAGTAATTATATAATATAATTACTTCGTAATCAGCTTATTATTTTCCAACAGATCAACATGTACCAGATAAACTATTAGGTATACGCGTATTGTTAAGTTAATTGTATTTTGTATATTGATTTTTGGCACTCACGTCGGGTTGTTGTAGGTTGTTTCTCTGCAGAGTGCTGCCACCACCGCCACCGCCTCCGCCGCCACTTCCGCCATAATATTGTGTGTTAATAACGACGGGCCGACGGAGCGTCATGACGCCCGGGTGGTATTGTCCCGGCGGGTTGTTGTAACGGTTGTGCTGGTGGTGGACCTGCTGTTGACGGTGGTTGTGTATTGGAGATGATGACGTGGACGAAGCCATGATGAGAGTCATGGAGTCAGCTGGGTCACCAAGATCTGTAGACAACCGCGGTTCAGTTGTAAATATATTGGTATTGTAATATTTATAAGTAGTGATGAACAAACAATTAATACCTAATACTTTTTCGTATAAATTATATGAACAGGGTAATTCACAACACTTCTGAGAACTTTTTATTAATTTGAGAAAAAAATACTATTTAAAACACTACATTTTTATAGACAATTTAATTTTTATAATTTTTGCCTCGGTGGTTGTTTTATTTTCTATTATTTTGTCGAACGAAGAAGTCGACAACACTCATGCGGTGTACCCCGTCATTTTCCTCCATTTCTTCAAACTTTAAGTGTTTATTAATAAAAATAACTATTTGTTAGATACTTCAACATTTGTAAAAATGTATATTCTACTTCCGTTTGCGGAATAAAAAATATAGGTTAGTGTCTTAACAACTACAACAATAAAAATATTAAACACTGCAGTGTTATAAATCATAAGCGAAATTTGATCCCAAATGGAAGTTTTAATATTATTATCTGTACCAACATAATATTAATAAAGTTGAATTTGTATACAAATGTCAAATAGTATCTACTAATTGATATACTAAAAAAAAAATAAAACTTTGAATTTCACGGCAAGCCACTCAGGTATCTGGTATACGAATAATCAAAGCACGTATTCGACACGAATAAATTATCCGTTTTTTCGTTCAGTGATTGGAATCAGTATTAGCCATTAGGTCATGTTCGGTTATCTTATATAGTTACCATATTATAGTATTATACTATTATTATTATGATGAAAAGTATTTTGCTTTTAAACTTTTCGATAGTAAATTATGATCACGTACGCGGCGTTTAAGAAGGTTATTTGGCTAAATGGGTTCATTTTTCGGTATCTATTTCAAAGAACGTGCAGTGGACTGGAAACTTCCAACTATTAATACACGATAACCGATTACAGCATAACTGCATAACGATAACAATGATAACATACATTTATAAATGTACCTAGGATTGAAGATGGATTTTTGATGTGCTCAAGGACCCTGGACTATCAGCATCGACGTCTTCCCACTATTTGAACCCATTAGAAAAACTCAAAAAACCAGGCCAATTGATCATAGTTAAATAGAAGCCAGCTGGTAAAATACACGAGTAAAAGTATTCAAATACTTTTCAGGTATTTAAATGTGTATTATAAATACTTTTGGAAAAAGTAACTTGGATGAAGTATTTTAAATATTTCTCAAAGTATCTGTATTTTAAATCAAATAATAATTCATGAACGCACAATAAAAAAAAAATTGAGATGTGAATGTGCGTGCATTTGAGTCAGAAAATATTATCTACTTAAAAATAATTTTCAGAGTGGGTCTAGTATAATAATATACAATATTATCATAGTCAACTGTTAATGTACCTATAGTAAATTAGAACAGTATTTTAAACATAATAGTATATTTTTAAAAACAAATAATAAATTAGTGTATTCCTGGACTACTTCGGGCACTCCGTAGTTGGTATTGCATATTGATGTCAACAATAGTATTAAACTCGTCTTGTGTGATTTTTACCATGAATAGAACATGTATGATCACAACTTTGTGATACGCATACCACCCTTGACACGTCTATCACGTAGTTCTCCGCTTCTATAATATTCTATTGACATTGCCGACCAATGAAATGCGGAGAACTACGAGCAATGGTTTTGTGTGTAGAATAGTGGAGAGATTCGCAAACCGGACAAAAATTGGTTTTTTGTAATTATACCTATTTATTAATCCATGATTTATACCCAACCAAAAATTTCCATAACTTGTGTAAAACAGATGATTAAATTGTAGTTACCTACACTTAATTGTACGGTATAAATTATAAAATGATTTATACAATTCATATAAAACGCAAAAATACTAAAAAAAACGTTGGTTCAGTTGATTTATAGGTTGATTTTAAAGTGGGGACCGGAGAAAAAGCAATGTCAACAGCAGTTCCTCCTCCCGTCTACGATAACACGAAAAAAGTCAATTTTAAAGCAACATTTTTGTTCATAAACAATTTGAAAGTATTATGGGAATGTGTCTATAAATTCTTTTCTAAAGTACCTTTCTGTATATTTTGTACTTTAATATTTATTTTCACCGAATATTCAAATAGGTACGTGTTTTAAATAGATTCTTTTCAAATTAAGTATCTGGGTCTGTACTTGGAAACGTTTAAAATGTATCCTACACAAGATAGCAAATATAGATATCCTTACCACTGTTGTAGTTATTGTAAACAGTGCCAGGCGACATGAGCGGCGCCGGTATGATGTCCGGGTTCCTGCTGTGGTACGACTGTGGTATCCGGCCCTGTACCGGTTGGTCAATGGCGGCGGTGGCCGACAGCGACATTTTCTGCTGTAATGATGGCTTGCACGTAGCGCTATACGACGACTGCTGCGCGTTGTTGTTGATGGAAGACGCGCCGCGCAAGAGGGTCGTCGGAGACGCACGTGAAGGCGGCACGAGCGCGATCGGCGTGCCTGAGACGATGTCCTGCTGCGATCCACCGCCGTCTGCGCAAGATGCACCGATCGGGACTGCACCGCCCCTGCCGATCGTGTTGCTGCAGATCCTCTGCAGGCCGCCAACCACCCGGCCACCAACGACTCTACCGCAGTGGTATTCCGTGTTGTTGTCGGTTGAAGTCATGTTTTTGCCGAAGTTCACACCGACGTTGTTGTTGTTGTTCGGTATCGCGACGTTCGGCGGCACCGCGCAACCATCTGCATTGGCCGGCTGACAGTGCACCGGTCCTTCCGGCTTGTTCCCTGAACCTGTGATGCACACCGTGCCTGCGTCCACCACAGTCCGTTCCGGTCCACGGCCGTTGTCCCGATCATCGTCATCGTTGTCATCGTCGTCGTCGTCGTCTCGACGGTACCGCAGAAATGTGGCCGCTCCACAAGCGACCACTACCAACGACCCAGCTACGAGCAGCACAACAGCCATGGCACGCGTCATCCGAAAATCTCCCACGCCACCACCATTCTCTTGCAGCCTCCGATCTGAAAACCACCCCACACGAACGATTAACAATATAGGTACACATACTCTATATACTTATGTGGCGCTTATATATATAGTCATATAACTAGTAGTAATAATAATAATATAATTCAGCTGCACTGCAGATATTATTTATTATTTTTATTTTTACACAATAAACGACGAGTAGCTACATATTTACCTATATTGTTAATGATAACAAAAAGAAACAAAAACACGATGGAACGAAACAGAAACAAGAATTATCTGCGTATTAAAAATAAACATTCTGAATCATCCTTATCAGTATACTGACAAAGTGACCACTATAGTTGTCGGTGGTGTATACTGATTTACAGAGGGTTGGTCAATTAAACTTTACATCTAAATAATACGTGTTCAGTTTTTATTTAAGAATTGATAATGATTTGTAAGATTATGTAGTTAAGGATGAATATACTCTACATTAATTTTATTGTTTTATTAATAATTAATTTAAAAATAATAAATAGATAAGGAAAACATTTTTTTTTAATGTTTTTTGTTTACTAGGTATACCTAGGTTTATTGGTTTATGATAACATGAAATTAAAATTAAAATCACATTAAGTAACTACTAGGTAACTTACAGGTTAGGTTAGACTAGGTTAGGATATGCTATATCTATGTACTTTATAATATAGACACATTAAATCAAACACAAATAAATAATACACCTTTTTGAATTTTTGTCTTGTCCTGAGTGGTGTTTCAACATGTACTTTGTACACTCATGCAACTAATAACTATACGCGTAATTGCATTTTTAATTAATTCTGTAGTACAATTTGACATATTTACAGCATGTAATTATAACCTTCCCCTATAAATGTATTCTCTAGGGTGGGTAAAGGGGATAAAAATCGCAAGAGGTAATAATCACCTATACTGTAACAGGCGCTTATTGCCCCTCTAGATATTATAAACTTGGTTGAAGCGAGGGAGTGCTCATTTGTAGGGAGACGAAATCGACTGCAGTTACTCAAGGGAATTACTACCAGCCTTTGTAAATATATTATATGAAGGAAAATTGTTAAAGTATAAATATTCAATGACACTGCAGGTACGATTCACACTATAAATGAAAACTTTTTGATTAGGCTTAAAATTTGTAATTAATGGTAGGGAATGCCATTAAATTTAATTGATTATTTGTTTAATGTAGTAACTTTCTATGAAATTTTCGAATAGTTGCTTGTCACATAATTGTTACGCTAAATTACTTTGATTTTGATTTCATAAGACTTTTAGTTTAAATGTAATACAGTTAAAATAACTGTAATTTTAGCCATTATTTAAAAAAAAACTTAATAATCCTCTTTTTTTATTAGATTTGATAATATTGTTTTTGTAATATATAAATAATATATAATAATTTTTTGTACTCCCACTGTTTTTAAAAATATTGAAATCTTGTTAAATATACTCTTTTGTAAATACTAGCTAACATGGTTTATCAAACACAATTTTATTAAATATTTCATATTTTTTCACATAAGGTGGAGGTTGTTATTAAAATTCAGCTTTCTTTTTAACTTTATATCAATATTAAAATTTTACTTACCACGTTCCTGTTCTCGTTGTTGTTCCAATAGTAAATTCCGGGCTCGGTCGGGATCTTGACCTTCTATTGTGGTCATTGTATTTGAAATTCCGTTCTGATTTTGTTCATCAGAATCAGCTCCCGCCATCCCCATTGGTATTGATACCATTAATGTTAATGGTTCTGACCTTCCTTTGGCATTGCTAGCCATCACATCAACTCTATAAACAGCTCCTAGTTTCAACCCTCTTGCCACAAATACTTTTACCGGCGGAGAAGCTACATTTTCTGATTTTTTATTTTCATCTGGATTTAAATCTGAGAAACCTGGTTGGTCTTGTTCATCAATACCTGTTATATTTAGTACTAAATCTCCACTTAAATCGTCGCCACCTAAGTCCGAATGTTGGACTTTAGAATCCTCTCTGATTTCGGCCCATAAACGCTGAGGTAAGCCACCGTCATATCCTTCTGTACATCTTATAAAAATGTGGGATCCTGAGCTTTTGGAACTCCTTAATCTTCTTGTACCATTTAGATTCATGGCAGCTCTAGAGTTCACTACCGTACAATTAGTTACGCGATCTGGTCGACCTGTAAGACATATGTATCTAATAGTTAATAGATAGGTACTTACTTGAAACATTTATTTATAAGCATAATATAATTTTTATATATAATATACAAGCAATTCCGCTTACTGACCTGCAGCAATGACGTGATAGACGCAGGGATGCGCTTGCATACCCACTCGGTTTCGAGCCCAACATTCAACTGTTCCATAGTCAAAATCTGTTCTCGGAGCATAAGTTAACACTCTCGATGAGTTCAAAGAAGAACCGGCTAAATTTCCAATACTACTGAACCGTTGTTTGATCAAGGAACCCGTCGAGGTAGACCCAGCTCCTCCTCCAGTAGCAATCGAAGAAATTGTATTGTTGAACGACCAACGATATTCTGTTGGTGCAGGATTAGCTTGTACATGGCAAGCAATCGTTACGGTTTCTTTTTTTGCCACACCGTACACAACTCGTTGAACAGCTTTCCCAGCACTGTTACTTGGTGTACACGTCGGAGCATCTAATATAAATTCGAATATTTCGTCAAAATATAGTTGTTGTCACATTTCAAAGAACACTTAATATATTATTTATTATTGACATATGTAAACTTACAGAGAACATCGAGATGAATTGATTTGCTATGAGGTCCGGGACCTTCAGCATTTTCAGCACCACATGTATAATGACCAGCCTCACGGCGGCTGACTCCTTGTAACACCAATGACTGATTACTGATAATAATTGTTGTAGTTGATCCGCTTCCAGATATTGAACCACCTCCACCAGCATTGTGATGTAGTTCTATACCCTAAAATATTTTAAATAAACAAATGTACTATAAATAACGCTTAAATTCAAAAACCAAAATAAACACTAATAATCTATCATTGGCTGAAAATACTTATGTAGATTATTATAAATTATAATTGGGAATATTTAAAAACGTACCTAAACATTTTGTAAAGACTATTGCATACTTAATATAATTTCGAATAGAAATAATTGTTTTCATATCATATTATATTTTTTTTATGCTTTACGAATGGATTGAATTTAAAATTTATAAAAAACATTAAAAGGCTAATCCTAAATAATAAATGTTAATACCAATAATTAATATTATATAATAATTAATAACGTACATCTCGTTTCCATTGGACTTTATATGCAGGTGGCACCGCATCTACCGTACAATCGAAATACACGTCTGTACCTTCACGTATGTCATCTGCTCGTAAGTTAGTGCCCAATGTGATTTGAGTCTCGGGAACATCTGGGAAATTATATATATCAAGTATGCATTATTTGAAATTAATAATTATATATAAAACACCAAGCCCTGCAAAAGATACGATGCATATTGCATGCTATATAATGTGCCGTAATATCGTTGCCAAGGAATTTCGTACGCAATTTATAATAATATTATGATCTGTTCAATAATATATTTTTTTTCAATCCCCAGCAGTTACTATAGTATCAGCTCCGGTAACTTATTAACTGGGTGACTTAACTTTTTGGCGGGCAGGGTGTCGTTTGTATAACGAGACGATGAGAGGGGTGGAAGAGCAATTTCACGACCGATTGACCACGACGCGGATGGGACCCCTACCCGTCCCGTATATATACAATAAAAAATGCCCTTGCTATTTATGCCACCGACTCGTATAGTTTTTATCATAATAAACGACGAGACATTGTGAGTTAACTTATTTTTTATGTACGCAGGGCACACTTTTTCTTTTATACGAAATTGGCACGGCGACAGAGTTCAACGAGAAATGGTCCGGACATAACGACAATGACGAGCAGCGCAGCGTTGCGGGATGACAGAATGACAGTTTTACGTAGTAAAGCCAACCAACAGTAGCTAGTGTATACGTAAAGTATATATTTATACATATACGATAACTTATAACGTATAGTATGTATTTTATAATATAACATTTTTTAAAAAGGTGAATAGATGGAACGTACGTTTAAAAAATACGTTACCTTCGCCGTAATATATATTGATTTATACTTGCATAGGTACTGGATTTATATTGTATGGTTATGACTATGGTAATAAACCCAAAAAAAGCAAAGTCTGTCTATTGTATGCGTTCAATATTATACATTGTTTTCAGAATATTGTTTCCATGTTTAGATTTCCCATTATATTTAAATTCTTATGTTTAATTAAAATGTCTAATTTTCATTTTTTAAAAACGTTACATTTTCATGTATTTTAGATTACTTGTAACATAAATTCTTGTGAACATAATGTTATATTTTAAATTAAAGAATCCAAGTCCCAAAAATCTTACCTTACATTTAATGTTTTAGATTATTTAACAACGAAAATAAAATGTAATTTACATATATAATTCATGGAAAATGTGCGTCAATAACAATTTTATTGTAAGGTATTTACTATTTAATGAAAGAATGAAAATGTTTTATATTTGAAATACAAATTGATAAACAAATAATAATTTTAGTTAAATCAATAAGGTAGAATTATTTTATTCTATTAGTTTTGATTTATAACATTTAAATCTATGATATTATTATTATTATTTGTGAACTGTATAAATTGACAATTGTAAGCTTTAAAGCTTACGTTGGGTATTATAATATTTATTTTAGAAATAATTAAAATTAAGTAAGTTAAATCACACAATTTATCATATCACCGTTTTATCAAAATATTTATCATAATTTCAAAAATTCTAAGGTTATACATATTTAGTTTCACTATACATTTTAATTTTTTTAAACATTATCGTATATAACATAGGGTATTAAACATTAGTGTTAAATATACAATCGGTCAATTAACTAACATTTGGTTATAATATATAGTCTCTTTAATCGAGGTAATGCAAATACGACGATTTGATGCCTGTTTTACCTCATCTGCCCAAGTAACCAATACAAACCATTTATATACAAATAATTAATATTAATGTTTACTAATACTATTATAATCTAAAACTAATGGCAACCATTTATAAACAAAACAAATTTTTAATTTCCACCGGACCTCTTTAAAAATGCGAATTTTGTAAAATCTTTTATAATAGTGGGTATTTATATACGAAACTACTGACCAGATTTCATACTCGTAGCTTCAGCGGTTCCGGCTAGGTCAGTGAGGCCCAACCTTTTTCCTTTGGCGGGCCAATTTGGTAAGCAATTATCTTCAGGCGGGCCACAAAGTATAAAAGTACAAAAATAATCTTATGTATATGACTTGTTTTCTTATCTTTTATTGTATATTGAAAAGATTATGAATTAAGGTACACGTCTTAGGTACACCATTAGTTAGATCAGTACGTTATTTTAAGTACACGCGCGGGTGATATCGATATTAAATTGTTAAGTTTCCGCTTGAAAATATCGGACAGAAAAAAACGCAAATATAATGATGATTGCCGAATTTTTAATGAAAAATGGTCTATAAATTATGATGAAACAAACAAAATCGGTTCATAGATCGCGACTTACGGATGAACACCTTCATTCAATTTTGAGGATTGGAATCACTAAACTTCAACCAGATTTATTATTATTTCATTATTAGTAAAAGAAGTACAAGCTCAAATTTCACATTAAAAATAAGAGTAAAACATTTTTGTATAGTTTTTAGTTTTATTATTATCATTATAATTGTATTTTTTGGAATAATTATTTAAACGAATTCATAAATTTAAACAAAAATAATATATGAAAATAAATAATTTAAAATTTTTTTCATACATTTTTAAAATTGTTTTTATTTTAGAAAATTCGTAACGGGCCATATAGAATACCTTCGCGGGCCGCGGGTTGGGCACCACTGGGCTAGGTGATGATAAATCAGCCAGGACAAGTTCTTTTATATGTATGGATACGACTCATAGAAGAATTTTCATTGGGTCGACCGTGTGCCTACCATTAACTGTATATATTTTTAACAAAACTATAGTGCATCAGAAAAAAGTATTCAAATATGAATATTAAATAGTCTGAATATTCCATATAAAAAGTTGCGTTACGTACCAAATAATGTGATATAAAGTTTTGATATACATATTACCACATATACTATTTGACTGCCTACCTGAAACGAATCTTAATTAAATTGATTGGAAATAATAATTTTTTTTGTTAATAGAGTATAGAGTAATTGAAAACATCAATATTATTATCAAAACCTACCTACTCTTCACTCTCAAATTCACAAAACTTAATTGATAGCGATGTTTGTTATGTGAAACGTATTATTTAAATTAAATATACATTTTCCAATTAATCAATTAAACAATCACTTTTTTAGGGGTTCTTTAATGTTGACGTTATTAATTTTCTATTTGTGTAAATATTGAAATAGCTTGAGAATGATTAAAGTTAATATTATACATTTGTAAGTACATTTAAAAATCTATAGTTAATTATTATAATTACAATAATCAAATAATGAGTTAAATACTTAAATATAACGAAAAGTAAAACTGGCACTACGTAATGAGAACAATTTATATTGTCATTCGGGTAGTTGAATAATCTACATTAATTACCAAGATTTAAAGTTACAACATTTTTTTAGAAAATAAAATACACACGATCAATCCAAACATTAAGGAAAAGACGTGATTAGAGTAAGTGAGAATATAATCTCTAGAATAATCATAAAAACTGCGAGTATACCTTTACCATTGCATCTCCAAGTTCTAACGATCTGTTGGAAATAATAATTTATAGGAAAAGACTAGATATGTCGTAAATAACCGTACATAAGTTTCTTGGTAGGTAAAATTTACTGAGAACTGTCTATAGACACTAAAACAAAATCCGAATACCACTCCACTAAAACTTACAAGTTTGCGGTATTATTCTACCATATAGCAAGTATTGTTGTTTTATACAAGTCTATTTCGTACTTCAATTTTAGCTTTAATGATTTGGATAGAATTCATAATTTCACAATAAGCTAAATATTTATTTAACAACTAACTTAATAGCTCTTTATTTGTAAATAGCAGAACTACATGGTTAGACTTAGACGTAACTTTCATACCACCTGTATTTTAAATATTTTAAAATTATATAGAACACACCATTAAATGTAGTATATTATGAATTTATTATAATTAAGGCATTTAATATCCGACCTTTCAAACTAAGTATGTCATTAAAATATTCGTGTAATATACTCACAGTAATAAACACATTATAATTTTAGAATTGAGTATTTTAATAATAAAATAATTGTGTAACATTATTTTACTAGTACCCGAACAAAATATGATGTATAAAATATCCAGTACTATCTATCCTATTTCGAATTACAATTAATTATGTATTGTGAACCTATAGAAATTAATTATTTTAATATTATAAAATGAGTAAAGTTATTAATTGCAATAAAATAGACGAATAGAAACACATAAAGACAGAACAATTGGTAATTACATATAATTTTGATTCAAAAATAAATTATATGAACATAGGTATTTCATTGAATAACCTATTCGTTAAGTATTTAATTAATAATACTAATAAATAATAAATCGATCTAATATCTAACCAAATTGTTTGTGATTATAAAACAAAAATACCTGCTCTTTTATTGATCAAAATATGCTATTATGTATTATGTTTATCAATATAATATCACCAGGATATTATTATTAACAATTTTATTCAATTTTACACCGAAATATGATAAGGTATGTTACAATCATTGTGAACAAAAAAACAACTACCTTTCAGAAAATAATATTTTCTTACCATTTCAGTTATATAAAAGTAAGAATTGTTATAACAACAAACAATATCTAAACTCAAATAAAATAGTACCTAATAAAAACATATAACATGTACAACCAAAAATTGTATTATTCAAAGTATTTTTTATTTATCTGCCTCATCTAGTCATCTCTTTATATATTCAATAATATCTATTTACATAAATGATACAAATTTCAATTTTCCAATTTAATTTAAATATGTGTAGCTACAAGGATATTTGCTATCATAGGTATAATACATTTATACAATAATACTATAGTTGGTTAAATTAATTTGAAAAATCCCGATTTCACACATTTTTTAAATGTTCGGCTATTATAATATGAGTTAGATATATTAAAGATCGTAGCAAAGTTGTTTTTATGAAATGTTGTGGGCGTATTTTATGCATCCCTTTTATCAGCAGCCGTATAATATTAATCTCTTTAACGTGCTGTTTAGTAATATAAGAAAAGCAGAAGAAACATACAGCATTATAATATTATATTTAATCAAGTACGTATTTTAAGCGAACAGTTAAACTACAAGTTCAACTGTTTGCTAACTGTTTCGTAATTGAATTACCATCCATTCTATTTTAATTTGTTGAATTGTCACTTGAGAGAATACGTGTCTGTGTAGAAGTTTTTGGAAAAAAAAAACAAGTTGACATGACATTCAAATGCAAATTACAGAAATCCTAGTCGGTCTCCGGATAGTGAAACACCCAATTATCATCAATTATGCGATAAATCTCCAGAACATACTTAATATGGAAAATTGGAAAAGAACAAAAGATAATATTTTTGCAATGTAAAAATGCAATAAACGTTGGTAAGTTGATAAATTTTATTAACTCAATTTTCCATCATAAACAGTTAATTTTGAAATTTAATTATACATTTAATTTATTCATTTCTAAAATGTAATATGTTATACAACAATAATAATTGTCAATTAAATATAATTTTATACAAATTAATGTATCACGCGTTGTGCCTTAACTTTATTCAAAATTAATAATAATAGGTAATCCACTAGTTTTTCCACTATAAATAATAAATATATTACAATTTATTTTGTTTAATATTTCTAGAACGTTAAAAGTTTCTATAACTTATAAAACATAAAAAGTCGGTCAAATTTACTTGGTAAATTTATTGATCGCTTGCATCTCAACAAATTACTATTTTAACTAGGTATATGGAAGCTAGAGACGTCGACATTGTAGATATGTTACCGATTAGACATCTTTACGTTTACACCATATAGGTAGTTACCTACTATACAACCTCGGTACAATACAAACTGAATGATGTAAGTTTGAATTATTTAATACTTACATAATGTTCATATAAATATTTACACACTAAACGTGGAATTTCCCATTTCATGAGATTGGTTCTTTTTTTGCCATTTCATGATCTGGACCCAATGCTAAATGCTTCTATAGAAATAATGAATTGAGTAACTGCTATAGTAAGTACCTTACTACTTACGACCTTATAAATTACACTAAGCTCTTGAGCATTAATGTAATACAATCGTTTAAAAAATAATACTTATTTTCTGCTATAATAAATCTGCGTAGAGTAAAATATTGAAGTAATAGATTTATCAGACATTGTATTTTATTGCAAAGTGTAAAAATGATATTTTACAATTAGAAATTTAGAATGTAATTTATCATAAAGATATTTATTTAGTTTAATTTCAATAAATTTAGTTTAATATATCTATATTATATTTATTATATTTAATTTATTCATAAAAATCGTTTAGGCTAACTTCTTGAGACTAAAAATTAATTAATTTCGTGTTAACTTTCAGTTTGAATACTATGAAGTACTGAATAATAATAAGTAGACTTATAACTCTAACAGATCAAATTTAACTAATCTTAAGAATTAAATGTTTTAGTTCACAACTTAAACTGTTTTGTTTAGTTAAGAAATAAAATGATTTTTGACAGTACTTTTTCACTGACGAAGACGAAATAACATTTTATATTAATCGTTCAACAAGTATAAAACATAAATCATAGCTATAAAAATGTTCGAAAATGTATTTACATGTCTTAATATTCTATGGTTATTACTTACTACTATTAGGTATAACAAAACTACAGAACATTTTCCATACCTATACGATACCTATAATACATTTAATAAACATATTATGGGGTTGTTATTGAAGTTTTCTTCTAGAATTATATATAAGTTAAACTAACTCAAAATACATATATTTCTATTTAATTTCAAATTTAAGAAAATTGATTTGGAATTTTTTACGATAAAAAAAAACTTGAAACAAGAAAAATAATAAAACCAATGGTTTCCTTCTTCTTTTCCTTATCCAATACGGTTTCATGGTTTGTTTCAAACTTTAATCCTAATAATAAATAATTTATAGAACTGAACATATATTTGCACAGGTGTAGTATGTATCGAGAAACATATGCAGCTATTTGCGAGTATGAATAAAATAATAAGTCGTATATATACAATTCTACCATTATACTCACATTGTATCCGTAACAACCATGTGCTTTGTATAAAAGGCGTTCCGGCATCATCAGACGAATCACTACCGGCCGCTATTGTGTGCTTTCGCTGGGACGTCGACAGTTGGTGCTGTGGGTTTTCGGCCCTACAAGTTAACCTGCCGTCATAGTCAGACGTTCTGTGCTCGTCAGCTTCTCCGGGTTCTTGGTAACGTGATTTGGTCGTCGGTTTAACAGGTACGAACGTCAATACGCTTGTCGTTGAGTTTCCATCAGTCGAAGTCTGTTAATATACGCTTAATATAATTATAGCCATATTACATTATTCAGAACTTATCATAATTTTAAGCTAAAATAGTTATCTATAAATTCAACATCATACCAGAAAATAATAATTAGGATAAAATCAAGACCAAGGCTTACTTGATATTTAAATAAGTAAAATATTTCATTACATCTATAATTAATACATAAACTCATATACATACTGCATTGTCTGCATACATTTATAATTTGTTAATGAACCAACAAAAAATGTCTTAATATACAATATACAAAATATTAATTAACAGAAATATTTTGGGGGATTCTACGTAAAAATTGCGTTTTATTTCTGATTTACACTACCTATTATAAAACCAATGATATGAGCAGAATATAACTAATGGACAATGGTATCTTATTGTATCGTACCTATAATTATTGTTTGTTATTAATTATTATACATTATGTATTATAGCTGATGATATATTTATCTACATTTTTGATATTATGTTTTAATTAACATTTTTTTTTTTACTATTACTGTTTTCTTTCGGTAACTAACCTTGATAACTCGAAATTCTTGACATCTCGAAAAAATAAAATTCCCCGTCAAATAACAATAACGCATTAAGATTTTGATAACTCGAAAATTTTAGTAAGTCGAATTTTTTTTTTCCTTCGTGAGTTTCAAATTACCGAGAGTACACTGCATTTCTAATTAATTTTACATCTAATCGGCTATGTTTATTTGTCTGGAATATTTTTGACCCGTGTATTAGTGTTTAGCTACGTTACAAAAATAATTAGTTTAAACTATGTTGGAGAATTCGTATTATGAAAATTGTATCGATAAACAAATATTAAATTTACGAATGAGCCTGATGTGGCTCGGTGGTTGGCCTCAGTCACTAACGAATTCTAAGGTATCAGCCGAACGCGCTAGTTTCCGGATGGGTGACCAACCGGGTTTTTTAGTAACGAATCCTCACCAGCTTGCCCCACATACACTTGTAACGTTTTCATCAACTGACTGTAACCCCCTTACAAAATTCTAAAGGCCATGATAGTTTCCAATGCTTAAGATCAATAAATGAAAATAAATAAATAAATAAGAATATGTGTTATCTAATTATGTTCTTATTACAATAATGTCATATAATACTAGGTAGATATATCAAGTTATTATTTTAGATTAAGAATTATTATGTGATGTACCTACAATTATCATAAATAAATAAATATTACTATAATACCTAATATAATCAGATGAAATATAACCATTAAAATCTCACCCATCAAAACTATCAAATCTATGAATAAAATTAATGAAAACATGTTTCTATTGCAATAATGTAGCTGTAGTAAAAATTCTGTTATTACTACAGTTGTTAGTGCTATTATTATAATGGATCGTTCGTCGTTGTGTACCTTGCAGCTACAAAGTATTTTATTATATAATATGTTACATGTATGTATGTTTTGTGCGTGTAAAATTTAATAATAAAAGAAAGTTTGAATAAATAAACAAAGTCTACTTTAAGTCGACTACGCTTACGCCTCCTGTAGCCGAGTCGTTTACTTGACTCAATTTAATATTATATTGCGCATAATTTAATAAAAAAAAAAAAAAAAAAAAATGGAAACAGCTATATGTACCTATAGCTTTGTTGAAAAATCTCCGTTTTTATTTCTATATTTTACACGCCACACTGTAAACCAATGAAAAATAATAAAAGTTGAAACTTTAAAAGTTAATACAAAATATATAAAAAAAAAATGGTTTATATGTAACAAAAGCGATAAACGAGATAGCCCAGCAAAGAAAAATATGTCACGAATAATGAGTGAAAAGGTTTAGGGCAACCCAATTTAAAGTTTAAAGTTTCAAACAATGAAGCAACACTACGATACCAAACTTTAGTTGTGGAAGTAAAATTATATGAGAAGGGAGAGGAGAGTAAATTAAAAAACAAACCACATAAAATAAATGACTATTATTATACACATATAAGTCATAACTTAATATTGTAAAAATTATGTTCTAACTATCACCTTGTAATGTTTATTATTCATTTCATTAATTATACATATTGTGTATTTACAGGCGCGGACTGGCTGGGATGCTGGGATGCTACAGCATCCCTTGCCCTAAAATATATTTGCCCCTATCGGTATAAATGTGCCAACCTAAAATTAATCTGAATTTTGAAAGAGAAGGTTAAAATTCTCTGATAAAATCGTAGGTAGATATAGATCTATTATTTATGTAATAAGTAATAACTATAACAATCATTAGGAAAAAAGAATACATTTAAAGTAGGTAGCCAGTAAGAAAATAGGTTAATTAGTTTGAGCAGCTTTTTATATACATTAAATATACTTTATTAATTTATTATTAACAAAATCTTCATAAGAGGCACTTAGCTCTAATTGTTATGGGAGGGGGGGGGGCAAAAATTAATCACAATTTAGTATTTACTGACCCATGAGTTTGCCTCTCGATTTCTAGCCCTTCGTGACCCTTTGTCCCTTCTACACCAAATGCTGCGGCCTATGACAATGTTTATGCTCTTATTAATTCTGAGACCTATACATTTAGTTATAGTTTTATTAACTGCTACTAGTTATTGTTTTTTAATGTACCAAAATAAGAATGCGACCAAAATCATTTATCTGTCATTATGTCTGTAATTGCAGAATTATATAACCCACAAACTTTTATATAAAAAAATATATAGAAACGATTTGATCTCATCAAAATATTGCTACAATCGAAAAAGTGCTTCGACCGATGCAAAGTAAACTTGCATACCAATTCAAACATCTTTACATATTTTAAATCGAACAACTAGAAGTACCTTAATTTTTGTCAGGCGTTTAGGTCATTTTTTCTATGTTCCACGTGTGTTAGACAAAGACAGACAATCGCGGCAATATATAATATATTTTTGTTAGTTATTTTTTGCTTGGATTCAACAGCTTTCAAGGTTCAATTTTTAAAGATTTTAGTTTGTCTTGGTTAATTTATTATTTTTATTTATATTATAGTTATTGTACTGCAGGTGAACATAAAAATGTATAACTGAGATATATGAGTAGGTATTTTATTCTATGAGTATTTTAAAATTGTAAATTGTTTGTGTATTTTAAAGTACTCATAACTCGCTTAAAAATTAAAATATAATAAAAAGCTCATGAGGTTGTCTAGATAATAATCTTACCTTTAGATTTTATAAGAGGTCAATTTACTCTAATGTTTAAGCTAACGGAGCTACACGTGTTCTGCTTTGCGTATAATTTGCTATGTTATGCACTTGTAAGACGGAGACAACACATGCGGGTATCACGTCCTCTTAAGTAGCAAGTATATCTTTGTTTAGTCATATACTCATATATGTCTACTACCTACCTATGTCGCAATCCCTAAAATCAGATTTATGATATTTTAAAAGTAATTAAATATAATATTTGAATGTGTTATGTGTAATAATGGACCATCAATTTATTTTTATTTTTTTACCATACAACTGTAGAAGTTTGTAAATTTTAAATTTTTTGAATGTTTGTTGTAATTTGGCACCTATTTACATTTTTAACGTATTTACAATATTTTAATAAAACAAAAGAAAATATTTAAATATTTTATAAATAACCTACATATTTAAAATTTGCCCCCAAAATTTGTTTTATTTGCCCTTTAAATTATGCAGCATCCCACGCCCTTTTTTACCAGTCCACGCCTGGATATGTACATGCGAAATAAAAACCTTATTTTAATTGCGGCAATGTCTTGAATCAAATTTGCATCTCACGACTGACGACTAACTACTCACTTGTTTTAATTCAGAATGAATTTTGCCGATGTACAAAATAATAAAACTCAGAACCCTGCTTGTTAGTTATTCCATCCTTAAGACTTCGACCAACTAAATTATAACATAATCCTATGTTTAATTATAATTTATATTATACCTACTTATTATTTAAACAAAGAATGCGTCGAAAAAAAGTTTAAATTGAAAACATTTATTTCTGTTTAAGTACTAAAACAGTAAAACTAGATTATATAGGCAGGTTTATAATTATTAATCTTTGTATCTATACCTATAGTTATTTACGTAGTATGCACTTTTACACAATGAGATCTCTCA
The DNA here is from genome assembly GCF_005508785.2 of Acyrthosiphon pisum. Taxonomy (NCBI): domain Eukaryota; kingdom Metazoa; phylum Arthropoda; class Insecta; order Hemiptera; family Aphididae; genus Acyrthosiphon; species Acyrthosiphon pisum. The sequence goes on along the minus strand of NC_042493.1, from coordinate 71,775,035 downwards.
CATTATACAATTATCGATCAAGAAAAATGTTCAAGAAGAAATTTAAAATTGTAAACAAAGTGAATAGAGTTTAACACTCACTTTAACATAATTACATATAGGTACATACTATGTTATA
>NC_042493.1:71754639-71774867 GCF_005508785.2 Acyrthosiphon pisum | reverse complement strand
TTACATTTTTAACGTATTTACAATATTTTAATAAAACAAAAGAAAATATTTAAATATTTTATAAATAACCTACATATTTAAAATTTGCCCCCAAAATTTGTTTTATTTGCCCTTTAAATTATGCAGCATCCCACGCCCTTTTTTACCAGTCCGCGCCTGTGTATTTATGTGAAATAATAATTAAGAACAAAGTGTTCACTTTTTTGTTTGAGCCATTTTTTTCCTATTAAAACGAATGAAATAAAATAAGACATTTAAATTAAAATAATCAGAAGACACCTACAAGTAGTTAAAAAAGTAATATTTTTATTTTACTGATTATATGGTGCAAAATATATTAAGCTTAAATTAATTTTGTTGTGTCAAACTGTAGAACGAAGTTACTGAAAAACCTTTTAGCGTGGAATAAAAACGGGTTTACATGTTTTTGGGATGAAGGTATGGGATCAAACTCGTAATCAACAATTTCTAAGTAACCAGGTTTCGAAACTTTTTTGTATTTTAAAATCAGTCGTCAGCAAATCAGGTGGACTTTTTAGATAAGGAATTTCACCCGTATAATACTATACGCTTCATCCATTTTAAGTAGATTTAAGTGAGATATTATACGTCATTAAAAACTATAGGTTAAGTTAATTTGGACTTGAATTATTAATTTATTATTATGTGGTACTTGCAATTATATATTATAATATACTAATATGTAATAATTAAGGTATTTGAAAATATGGAATGACTATAATGGTCAATCATAAATAATCGGGATTTTTAAATTATATAGAGAATTATTTACTAATCGAGCCCAATCATTGATCAAAGGTTGAACTTTTTTAACCAATATCATTAAATATAATTTAACAATTCCAAACTTTACGGTATTATCATCGAATTTTTAAGAAAAAACTTGGGACACAATGTTTCTTATATAATGATTTATTCACTGTAAACTTAAAAGTCAATTTCCTCATCATTCATGAATATAGACTAACATTTATTATTCAAAGAACATGGTGCGTAGGTATATACATCATTATTTAATAATATAAGAATTTGAATTAAAACTTAGGTATGGCTGCATTAAAGATGGAAATAATCATTAGAGTATATATCAAAATATCAAAACCGCTTAGTACTAATATTTTGTAATGCGTTTTCTGCTTGCTGAATATATACTTATATATGGTACTTTTGGAGATGGCTTATAAAGATGCAAGGTTATATAGAAAATGTAATTTAATTCAATAATAGGTATAAAACTGAAAACTCATGCTTAAATTCAGAAAAATGGCCAATGGGTACAATGAAAAATCATGCCATTGCGTTTGACAGGTGATTTCAAGTCAAACCACGTAATTATATTTCATATTATATAGAATTTACATGACATTTTTTTTCTTCAAATTATATTTAGGTACCTATAATCATTAAAAACAACTAGGTAGTGAAATTGATTTAATAATTGTATTTCAATCAGGAGACTATGGAATACGGGAAACCTCGCATTCAAGTTTTAAGATTGAATGTCTTAACTTTTTTTTATCAAATCAAATCTAAAAAATAGGTAAGTGAGTAACGTTCTGCTGTACATTAGATTTCTAGAAAGCCACTGTAATTTATGTGTTAAATTTGAAATCAATGATATAAAATCATTGTATACGAAAAACGATTCCGAGCAAAGACAGTCAACCAAAATTATTACTAAGTAGGTATATTTTATGATATTATTGCGTGATTTAAGTACCCAATTTATTTTACCATTAGGCATCAGTACTACAGTTGATTAAATTAATTTTTGTCAATATCAAAGCATTTCCATTGTCCCGAAAGGTGATGCCAGTAAAAAAAAACACACTTTATTGTAAAATCATTACTTACATGATAATCTGTGATAATCTAAATTAATAATATTTTCTTAAATTTAATACATGTTGTAATAATATTGCGTAGGACATTTTTTTTTAGTTTTAAATATTTAATATATTAATCATATCATATAAAGTTTAGAATATCAGCTATCAGCCATACCAAATTGTTTGTTGGCAGGATAAGATTTCGCTATAATGTATATTGTAAATATCATTTTTTTATTTTTTTTTATTCATTATCTGCTAATATAATAATATATAACTCCGATAGCCAAACAATCATAATTATTATGCATATTATGTAACAACAGCATGTACCTTTAATATATAATATTATATTTGGAGGTTATAAAACTGTAGTAGGTACTTAAATTAAACAACGAATTATAAATTTATAAATTTGTGTATTGATTTGTTATATTATAAAAATTGATACTTTTTCATGAATTTTGTTTTGTTTACTATTAATATTCAACATCTATCAGATAAAAATGTAAGTAAATTTCAATAGTAAAAATTTCTTCATACCGTCTCACGTGTAGTGTCTAATCGCCGACCATCCATCCACCACGTTAGTTTTGCCGGCGGTCGTGACCCGTAAGCCCGACACGGTAACTCGTATTTCCTCCCAGCTGTTAATGGTTGCAGCTGACGTTGTTCTTGAATCTTACTGCTGTGCACAGACAAACGATCATCGTCTTCGGGTAATGGTAATGGTGTCATTTTCGCGGAAGACTGTGTGAACGGAGGTGGCTGTAAATCGTTGTCAATACCACTAAAGTGGCCATTTTCTGCGATCGGTAGGATTTGAACAGTCAATGGTGGAACTACAAACGAGTACGAATAAAAAAATGACATTACACATAAAAAAAATGGCTGGAGTTCAATTATCCATTTTATTTTTTTTTTCAAGTTTATGGACAGGCCACGAACACGCTTTAAAATATTAAGTAGTTGATGTTCTTATAGGAGACGTAAAGTCAAATATATACTTTTTATACCTATATTATGTATAATGTATTCATTGTAATATTGTCACTACGTTATTTGACTCTCCACTCTTCTATACGTTATCACTTATTTACTATTTACACATATTTTTGATATTTCACTTGAAAGTTATTCGACTATCTCGCGCACTAATGTTAAAAAACGTTACAACACGATAATGTCGATAATTTCGAATGTATTAGTATGACAATAACTATCATTTGTTTTTTCTCAGACGTCACCTTTAGAAAAGTTAAAATTAAATAAATGCTTCGATTTTGAACATTAAGGGTGGTTTTTAGTAGAAAAATAAAGTCTAAAAAAATAAAATCTTTTTGCAATAATGGGGGGGGGGGGGGGGGCAACAGAATACATTTCTAAAATAGTTTAAGTAAAAACATTATAGAATATTTGAAGAATAAAGAGTTAGGTTACAAGTAGGATATGTAGTACATAGGTACTATGTACATATTGAACGCTTGTGTCGAAAACTCAAAAATCATTTTGCTTCTCGGATATAATGTTATTATCAGAAGATTATATCAAACGGAGAATAAAGCTCAAATAATTTAGCAATATGGGAGAGAGCTAATGGTCAATCATTTTCAAATTTTGATGAGTTACCAGACTTAAAAAGATATCGAAATAAACTATGTTTTACAAGAAAGAGACAATACCAGCATCAAGAAATTTGAGAAAAAAATCAAGAGGTCAAAAGATTATGTTACATAAGTAAAATATATATTCTCCTGAAATAACATCATGGCTTACAGATCTACCCGACTGATAAGGTTCCGATAGCAATGTATGGATGGTATGTAAATGGCATAACAAAAAAAAAAATAGAATTTATATGAACTCATTGTTTCCGAAGTCAATAAGTTTTTTAGAAAACCGATATGGAATATAAGATTTACAAACAGATACCTGAGGAAAATAATTAATAATAGAAAAGTAATCACATTAATAAAGGCATACACAGAATAGTCAACATTATTGGATTCAAATGTTGAAAGAATTTAAAAGAGGTTAAGCGTTATAGTTACATTGAGATTTAACCATATAAGCTATAAAATCAATATTAGATTGTATGAAATAGAAAAGGGTTAGGGATAGTTGTTAATATCAACAGAAACAGGAGGATTAGATAGGGAACAAACATAGATGAAAGCAATATTTTAGAAAACTAAAATGAGAATGGAGCCATGTGAGTTTAAGAATTTTTATAAAAACCATGAAATGTGATGGTCTCAGGGATACAATGATACCAAATAATAAAGACGATGGAAAATGTTCAGCCATAAATGTTGTTTGACCACAAGATTTCAGAAAAGTTAAAGACACTTCAAAAAATGAATGAGTGATTAGAGAACTTATTTAAATCAATCATTGGAAAAGGATTAAAACTAAAAGATATTGAGTGGACTTGACGGCGCTGATAAACAGCATTAAACAGTGGTGCAACAAGGATTTGTCAAGGAAATCTTCAGTCCGACAACTAAAAATCTTTTTATCGAAAGTTAAAAAGTATTATATATTTGAATGTAAAACTACTTTAGTATGGTCCAAAATCATAAAAATATCAATACAAACCATTGCTATAGAAATTACCACACTAAATATAGGTACAAGTGGTACAACTATCCTATACATAAAACAATAATAATTACAAAACAAATGTAATTGAAAAAATACAAATATTTCATATTAGCCTTTCAATTAAACTATTTTACCCCCAGATTTATCTATCCCAAAAAATAATAAGTTATCAGCTTTAATTACCATTAGTACAACTTAGCATTAGTGAAATCTAGATCTATCAGAAGTCGTAGCATAGGCTCGAATAGAGAATTCAATTTATGGCGGCCTAAACATTTTTTAACAAAAACAGAAGTGAAGGGTTCCCCTCCAATCTCTTCGACAATCATTCCAGAATAATAATATTGCAATTTTACATACCTACATCTTTTCTATAAAACTAATACATTCACTATTCATTGTTAATTAATAATTATTACTAGGTATATTAAATTGAATCTTTTGTAATAGACTCTGCAAAACCATTTAAGATTAAAAATTTTAAATTATAATCACATATCATAATTATTTATTTGTATATTTTTTAAATATCCCTAAATATATCTTTAACTATACATCCTATACTCTTACAAGATAATTGTTGACCTAATCTTTGTTTTCAATCTTTGCACTGTGGACAATGATTGTTCATATATTATAATAATATAAAGCAGTGTTAATTAGTAATGTTATTATATAATTTTAGTAAATTTTGGACTAGGTAAACAAATTGTAATATATTGCTAGAATACTGTATTTCATCAAAGCTTAATTTCCATAGAATCCCCTCCCCCCACATTTTTTACTATGCTGTGATTTCTTGGTAAACCTATTTTTGAATGTTTCACTAGTAACCGTTAGGGATTAACTACCTACTATATTATATTCTAATCATAAAGCTTAGTTAAAGCTGAATTTTTATGATTTTTTGAGATTTAATTTTAAAAACATATATAATGTACAAAGTGCAAACATGAAACTATTCTAGTAAAATCTAAATAAATCAATCACACAAAACTGATAAAAAGTTACATTTAAAAATGAATTATTCATTAGTTTTAATACTTTAAGAAAACTATCAATAACGGTTGTCATAAGTTTTATTTTTTTTTAGTAAACCTGAATAATATGTATTATTTTTTTAACTAAATTTTTGACAGACGATACGTCGATACCTAAAATACTTTAATAATGATAACATATATTAAATATGCATACATATAATGTATGTAATTACTAACGAATGTACAGTTTGTGTACTGAGTGTGACAGCAAACTGATATGTGGTTTATTCCAGATTATCGTTTATCGCATTTTTGTAACTCCCTATAGGTATAGCAGTGTAACGATGCACAACCAAGCCGGTATATTTTTGTAATGCTCTTCCTATTTTAGCCATCATAAGTAATAACACACCAAAACATTCTCATCCGCCCTCAACAAGAGCAATGCTGACCCAAGGCTAATACAAAATTCAACACAATCCCATAAACAATCCAAAACTAACAGAAACATCACTGAAAACCACTGCTAACATCCAATTTCCAAAAAACTCTCAAGCAACTATTTTCAACTCTATTGAAAGATGTACTACAGGGAAGCAAAACAGTAAATAATTTAACAAGTCGGTTTTTGATTGAATAATCAAAAATACAACAGATTAAAGAAGAAGTTGGCGATCAGGAAAAATCGAGTTAATTTCCAGTTAAATTTTAAGATAAATATAGATGAAAATGTATTACATAATTTACTTTTAGTAAATACAATGTCATGACTCATGAAAACGCATTTATAATAACAATTGAATCAACAATAAATAATACTACCAGTATGTGTGTTTTAGTCTCAGGTACATCTGATCATATGTGTAAAAAATTATAATGATTTTATAGTTTTTACTTATTACTTATTAGGCATTAGAAAATACAAAACACGTGATAATTGATAACTGATCTTATGTGTATGTTACAGCCAATAGGCAAAGATAATTAAAATATATTAACATGTAATTAGTAAAGAAATTGTCTAGCTAACGTATTACACGTGTCAGATCTAAAATATAATTTATTCTCACATGGTATGTACTGTATTAGATAAAGGACTAAAATTTACTTCAGACAGTAAAAATGTGTGTTCACAAAGAATGGACAAGTATTTTATACAGACTGTACAGGTGGACGAAACGGACAGTTATTTAAATTACAATTTAAGGTCAAAGTACCAAATGAAACTGTCAAAAATCAATTAAATGAAATTAATTATTGATTGCGGGAGGGTGTTGAAACTTGAAATAAACACCTTTTGAAAAATAATTATGTTACAAAAATGTTCCAAGAGAAAAATGTTTGTTTAGAAAATATAAAGTAATACAATTATTGTGATAGAACATTTTTAAACGAGATAATATTAAATGTTAAAATAACGTAAATTATCAGAAAAGTATTACATTTTGAAAATATATTAAAATCAAAATATACAACCGGAAAAGTATTGTGTATAAACCAAAATTAATTAGGAAAACAATTACTGAAATAAATTTTAAAATAAATATTATTCATTAGAAAATATAATTACAAAAAATACTTAAGCTTACATAGATTTTTTAATAAAACTTTTACTTATACTTTACAGAAAAATAGTTCGTTCAAAAATAGTTTAATAGAAGAGTATTTTGTTAGAAAAACTAATTATATATCGGATTCGGGAATGACATTACGTCTAAAACTGGGAGGGCTACAGACAAAACTGGGTTGGCTAAGCTTAACCAAGCCCTCCCTATTTGCGCCTATGGGACAATGTGCGACAGAATATAAAGTAGGCAATTCACTACAGGTGGATTGCGGACACGCTGATGAGCGACTGTAAGTGCAACTCAGCCACCTGACACCTTGGTAGGCAATGTGCGAAAATTCGATTTGATGTATGCTTGCACCTGATCTGCCTGATTAACCAATAGCAACCATTATAGAAAAAACCAAAATACTAATTTCTACTACCTATTACTATTATAATATGCAACCAATGGAAACCATTTATAAACAAATAAAAAGTTTCAATTACCACCGTGGTTCTCAAATTCATTGTCTGAGCCCCTCTAATTTACATTTATTTGTGACAAAAGTAGCCCAAGTACTTATCCAAGATTTAATCTATTTCTGTATCAAATTTTATCAAATTTGGTTCAGCGGCTTAGGCATGAAAGCGACAGACAAACTCTCGCATTCATATATTAGAAAGGTAGGGATAGTGAAAGGAAATTAGGGCTAGGGAAGGGAAGTAGGGATAGGGATTACAGTATTAACATAATTAATAATTAATTATAAACTCATTTTATCAATTATTACATTAAATACAATAATCATAAATCTTCTGAATCTTCAATTTCAGCATAGAAAATATTAATTTTTCATCCCGCATTTCCAATAACAGATTCTCCATATAGGTACTATTCTCTTTTACCTACTGGCCAATGTTAACTATTGTTGATCAAACTATCAGCTATCAAGAATGTAGCTTGCTATGTTATTAATAAGTAATACAGAAATACATTTCCATTACCTTTATCAACCCAGCTAAAAGATTAATAATATCCAATGTTCATCTGATAATCCTGGTTGATATAATTTAAATGGCATTAACCTTAAAATACTCACACCAATCACATTTATGCAAGTAGGATTTGCTACAATAACGAATTCGATCTTATAGAAAACATCACGCGATAACTGTATGCACGCCCCGATGATAATAACGATATAACGATGTTAGGGTTCAATATTCATTTTATTCGTCGAAAGCACCTATTTCTCTCTGACAATACTGTAACATGTTATTTATGTAAACAAATGGTCTATACATCAAATTATTTAAAAAATAAAATAGTAAAAACAACCTCAATAGCTTTATCTAAAATCTATTGAAATTATATTGTAAAACTTAATTTTTTTTTAAACTCTTTATATTGTGTTTTAAATGTTGCTACATAAATTTCTTATACTTTGAAGTTTTTTTTAAGATAATAACGTCAGTTGTTGATACTGGATGAATAGCAAAAAAAAAAATTAACTTTCAATAATTTTGATTATAGTAAGTTATCTAAATTAATTGAATAAAAAAAAAATATTTAAATTAAATTATTATTTATTTGTGCAAGAAAAACGTGTATTGCATTTACTATAACATAATACTCTAGATCGACATTTAAGTTGTTTGGCTTTAATACTGTGTTAAAAATCACTGACACTGGACCGTAAAAGTTAACTTACCTACAGCAGATTGACATATACTTATTGAATCATTTTGGATATTAATTTTATATCATACATCGTAATAAATTTTTCTTCACAAAGAACAAATTAGCCTCGAGTTAAGACGTTATCAAGAACAAAATTATATAGGTATCCACAATGATCCGGAAGATCTTAGATGAGCTTTACACCTTTGATATCTGAATACCAGTATGCGTATATATTAACCATTATTCCATTTTTATTAGTACCAATTCTGTGATAGACTTATTCGACTTTACTAACATAATATAGCTTGTACATCCTACGTTATACATAAATTATTATTTTTTTGTAATCCCACCATTAAATAGTCATACTTGATCGAGCTTTTACAGTAACAAAATATTATAGTATGTATTAATACATAGATGATAGATACTGCGCAAATACTTCGAGAATTAAACAGCTTACCCATATAATTATTACAACCCACGCACGAGTGTGTAATATATGTGCCGTGCATACTAGAGGACTGCAATATCCATGTATATACATATTGTATGGGAGGTTAATTTACGTGTATTTTAGTATTTGCATGCGTGGTCCTGGTTTTCGACGTTTCGGCGTTTTTGTCGTCACTACAATATTGTATTACTATTTATACCACCCGTTAACCAGGGTCGCCGATTAATTTCGATTGGCCATGACCGGCGGGGTTAGGTGGTCGTCGGAGGTTGGGCCACCACGTGAAAAATGGTGACATGAACAACTACGGCCCCCGTCGCCGCCAAGTACGAATATATTATAATATATGCTGCACGTTCAACCACTACGCGAGCGTATATTGTAACTCGTACACACCGTCACCCCCGTCCACCTCACACAGACACACACACATATACCCTCGAACAGACACACACACAAACACCCCCAAAACAGACATATTATATATATTATATAATGAGTGTTTTTGCCTACGTGTAATTAAAAACGACGTGTCGTTTGGCGGTGTAGTGTACCGTGCCAATTAATTACTCTATACGCTACATATACGCGAGGATACATAAACATGTGCATATTATATATTATATTATATTTTATGTATACATATATATATATATTATATACCTATACATATACACACGTATACACATCACACGAGTGCACGACCCACGCGGGAGGTACGGGTGGTCGATTTCAGTGGAGTGTGGGTGTATGCGAAACTATACTGTTATATTATAGCGTCCGCGTGTCCTGCGCCGTTGGAAAACTGTAGCTGTCAAACACACACACACACTTTCGGTACTCGGCTGGTAATTAACGAGAGTCACACACACGACGGAAAGGGAGAGAAAGAGAGAGAAAGAGAGAGAGAGAGAGAGAGAGTGAGAGACACTGTGGAGACGAAAAGAGAGCGGGATAGAATATTATAATATTATTACATATGTATTGTACGAAACATGACGGCTATTATTGTTATATGATTATATTGTGCAGATTTTGGTGTTACGCCGGGATTTTCGTGAGTTTAACGCGTGGACTCGGTAATAAATTTGTATAATTTTATCGTGATAGTATAAAAGGGGCTATATATATTTATATTTCAGGGATGCTGTCGATTTTACACACCATTATTGTTGACCACATAAATATATAACAATTAACAACACGAAGTAATAAACTTGTTGTAACATTTTTCACGGAATTTTTTTTTAGTAAAATTCGTCATTGTTCCCGAGAAATAATGTAGAGTATCTATAAAAAATACTAAGTTAGATTTCTGTCCGCATTTCTAGGAATGGAGTGACCGAATATTAGCAGACACGAGCGTATTCAACTGAACGAAATTGACAAACATATCCAACCAAACTTTTCGCACAACGATTTACATAACTGTATAATAATGTAATTGATTAAATGTTCAATAATTTTACTTACAATTCATGTCCACATGAACGACGGCTGTCAGCGAAGACTGACGTTGTCTCAGGGTCCAACGACTGGGATCAACTTCTCCACTCATATTTTCTTTTTCGATACTAGTATCAATATTACTCGAACCACTATTGGTAACAATAATTGAATACTCCTCGTCGTCGTAAAAGTAATTCCACACTCGACAAGTGAGTTCGGTGTGCAAATCGCTACGCGTTAATCCTGTCAAAGTCAAATCTACTTCTAAAACTCCTTCCGAGTTGTCACCTCCGGTGGAAGTGGACGAGCTTGATGTAACAGTTGCTGTCGCATAACCATCAATAGCTGTGACGTCTTGTTGTTGAGCAACGTTGATATCATCAGGATCGTCCGATTCTGGTTTTAATAACTGATTATCTCGAAACCATGCTACACGAGGTCTTGGTATGCCTATAAAATAAATAATATAATAAGTTTGAATAGAATAATTTATTATATTTAAAATAAAATTTAATGTATTATATTAATAAATCGTAATATAGGTATTATATTATCTATTATTGTATTGAATAATTATGTAGATCAGTACTTTATGAAATATTAAACCAAATAGGTACAAATGTACAACAATAAAAATAAAATGCCAACTGGACCAAATGCTGTAAACACATAAAATCATATTATTGATGCGTGGATGAGTTATTTTTAAAATGTTGTAATTACATTTTAAAATGAAACAACCATTTTATAATTCTTGGACTCCCTATATTTTGTGTAGCCACAATAACTAAATTTAATTGTTTATTGTAAATAACACTATAGTATTTATAATCCTAGCTCTCATTATTATACAAAACTTTAGTAAATACAATTTAAAAAACTTAAAACACGTTTGGACTGTATAATTTTTCAATCACAATAAAATAACTGAAATACCTACATTTTGTTCAAAATATATTACCCGTAAGTATTTTTAAAAACTATAGAAATTTAATAATAATATATAGAAAGTGCTATATTAAGTGTTTGCTGTGATTTTACATCCATTAAATCAAACTAGAAAAATCATTATTAGAAAACCAATACATTTATTGCTGTCATTAAATACTTTAGACTTTATAATTCAAAGCATATTATAAGTGCATCATGTTAAGAAAAATCATAATAGAGAATGTAGTAGGTAGGAATATTTTATATTAACTTAATTTAAATTGTTATAAAGTAAAGTGTATAATTGCAATATTCTATCTTGAAAATGTACTAACCAATGATAAGTAAATTTAAATTTCTGTAAAGATAGTTTTTATCATGGTAAATATACTTATTTTATACGTAATAAATGTATTTGCATAGGTAGCACAGTTGATAAATATTACAATATATTTTATAGTTAACATTTCTTCAACATTTTGTTGCAATTTCCGTGATTATTTCCAATATTACTAAAAATTTTAAAGTTACCTTATGAGTTATAAAATTTTTTTTCAAATTTTAATCTTTAATTTTCTATAAGAGAAAAATCAAACGTCATTGTAAACCAATAAATCTCTTGCCACAATCAGAATTTATTTTTTTTTTACTCTTATTAATTATTATACCTACTTTCTATGAGTAGTAAAACATAATTTAACTTGAATACTTCTTTTTCTACTAGTATAGTAAATTGATTATTATTTAATACGAAAATGTATTAAGGGATCGTTTGCTTATTTAGAGATCTATAATATTCATAATTTATTATTATTATAAATATAAAATTCTAGATGATGGTTGAACATATAAATTGTATAAATGTAATTTTTTTACATTTAATTATTTAATATGGTTTGAAAATTCATAATTTATTATAATATGTATTTTATTATAAAATATTAAAATATGGGAACAAATTAACAATGATAACTTAAATTTAAGAACCCTGCTTTTTAAGTATCACTTATGAATAAATATATGATATAAAACCTTTCATTAAAATATACAGATTACAGAGGTATTCACGTATTTTGTATAGATTGTTATTAATTGGAGGCTAAAAAACGAATCAATAATTAACAAATGTATATTTCATTATATTTTTATACAATGATAATAATGTATTACATTTCTATAATTTCATTTTAAAATGTTAATTCCATTAATTCGAGTTTCAACATCATGCGTGCATTTTCTTAATGCACATTGAACTTAATGCGATATTAACATATCAAAATTATAATATAACATGCACGAAATATTTTGTACAAGGTTATTCAAATTTAATGTCGCAAAAATGTCAGGGATTATAAATTATAATAGTCTTATGTAATCCTTTTAAGTTTTGTAACATTAAATTCAAATAACTCTGTTGTATATAGAATTATTTTATGTTACTGGTACTAGAATAGCCAATTTTTTTTTAATTGCATAATATGCTAATAAAATACTTTAACAATCTTGTACATTGATTTAGCCTATTATAATATAAGTTGTAATATGATATTTGCAGTGAAACTAAAGCTTACAATATGGTAGGTATTATATTATCTTTCATAAATAAATTTGTACTAAATATAATATTAATCTGCATGCCAGTACAATTTTTCACTTTCAATAGGGGTATTCGCTTATTCTATCAATATACCTACAAATTATAAATAAAAATAAATAAATACACAACTATAGTATAAACTATAGTTAATACAAAATAGCTGTGTGGTCAAAACTTTATATTGGGATCTGGTCTCGCTCTAATATTCACTTGAACGAAGAATAGTAGTGTATTATGATTTTTAGTTTTAAGGCAACAATTATGGTATTTAATCAAATTATTCTTAGTACACTCATGTATTCTAAAACTTAGCCGAAACTAAACAAGAACGGGGTTACTTGTTCGGAAATCACCAGGAATTAAAAAAATTCAAAAAGTTAATTTCGTAATATACACGACAATATCTGGTATAACTGTGCAAAGCATTTATAAAAATAAAACAATTTTTCAGGATAATAAAATACTACTATAATTTTTCCCTTTTTTTATAATGAAACACTGTTAGTACAGAAAAATCGTTCTAATTCGTTCATACAGTTTATAAATTAAGTAGGTATACAGTATACCTATACGGCTATACTACGAAATAGTGTTGTTTGAAAATTATTCTTTAGTTCATGAAATAAATAATATGCATGCACATGGTGATATAGAACACAATATATGTGATAAAAGCGTTTATAAAATATGTATTGTCTGCGTTTAATTATTAAATTATAAAATTGTTGCATGAAAATTATTTAGTTATTTTTCTTCCCCAGTAATAGTTTCCTGGCAAAATCGGATGTACAACAAATTACAAAACACACATTACTGTAAAACCAATAACTCTCTCGATCCACCCGGAATCTAAAATTAAAACTCAACAGCGCTTCTACTCGCTTTTAAGATTCTTGAATCATAATAACATATTTTATATTATGTATAGGGATATAGGGAGCTAATAAATATTGTTTCTTTGTAATTTATATACATGAACTAGGAGGGATAGTTGAGATGTTCTACTTGTTTACTCAGTAAAAAATATTATGATGAATAAATTTGACGAAAACGAGGAGAATTATTAATAAACCAAATTTCACGTGTTATATACAACCCATAGTTTTTATTTTTTATTTTTGTAAAAAGATAATTAATTCTGCTCGTCAGAAAGAACGAGCCGAGTGTGTATGACCAGATGTCTCTATATAAAAGGATAATAATTTATTGTTTTGAATACTCAGGGGCTAAGTGTGGTTGTGTGAATCCGTACATCGTGTGGACAGCTCAAATCTAACATATGTCGTCTTCATAATTAAGATACACGTATACACAATAAACATATTTTACGTAACACGCACTTGGTCGGTGGCGGCGGTGGTGGGTGCATATTAAATAATATAGAAACGATGATAGAAATAAATAAATAATTACCGGGGGTGTATAAGTGAAAAGACGGTGGTATATACCGTACTGTCGGCGGGGGAATATTAGTGGTGAGATGAATACTATGCCGGGAACGACTGATAATGTTTGCACACACACCGGCCCCAATATAAGGGCGTTCGTGAGTACCGCTGCGCACAAAGACGACGAGTGTGCCTACCCCGCTGCTTTTGTATTATTCAATGTACAAAGACAGTAAAATGAATAAGCGTAAAAGATTATGGCCAGATTGTAAAACACGATGATAAACTCTGATGAGTCTTGCTATATATATGCTTTACACGTGACCCCATATGTGATACGGAGGTACGACTGTACTAGTGTAGTACGATTATTATTAATATTTTTAGCGAACGCGATAAATAACTTTTTTAAAGTGGCTATTGTAAAACATGTGACGGTAAACTCTGCGCCAAACGCTACCGAAATATATTGTAGGGTAGTACAATACCATTATTATACTACACAAATGGAAATTTGATTTCAACTATTATCATGGTACATATTATATTATAACGAAACTAACCTCCATATACCCGGCAGCGAACACGCACGTCCGATCCCTCGACATAAGGCCCTACAACCGTCGTGGTAGTCGTGGTAGACGCCTCCGACCCTCGATCATTTTTGCTATTAACGCTATCTCCGTCTTGTCGTCGCAGTAGCTGTCGACCCGTGGCCAAGTCCATAATTTCCATGCGATCCGGTGGCACTGCGTAACACAATACATATAATAATCACAAAATTTAATAGCGTATGCGTTTAGCACGTCGTTATGAATTCATTAATAATTTATCTATTAATTTATATTTTATACCCGTAATCCACATCTCTGTATCTATCATCACTATATGGATCGATTTCCTATTATATATTTATATTACGTATTTTATACATTATTTATTATTTATGCCAACCCTATTACACATTATAGAAAAGTCCATAATTTATCATCTACTCGGATATTCTTTTTGCGTACACACCCTTTCCACTATAGCTGTCTCGATTGACTAAACAGCAATAAAAAAAAATAAAAAAAAATACCGTGACCTAGGGGAGACATTCCGAATTCCATTCGCAGAACTCGGCGACTGCTGTTATAACTGCCGTAACAATTTGCCATTTCACCGCACTCCACGCCCGACCAACTACTATTAGGTACCTATATTATTGTTTTATTGCGATGGTATTTCCCCGATTGGCAATGATTGCAGCGGAAGATAAGTAAATTGTCCCCGTCGAATACCCCAACCAATACAAATGTATGCGGAGACGATTAATAATTTTGAAACTGCAAGTCGTGTCCAGTTACAGGGTTTAATAGTAAAATACGTGACTAGAGTACCGACTAGAAGATTGCGTGCGTATTCCTATAGTATAGTAATTATTTTTGTACGTGTAGCATCCCGTCTTGCATGCGAACACAATGTTGTGCTCATCACCACATTGTCACAATTATGGTAATAGTTTTATGAGCAAAGAGGTGATGTGGTTTTACTTATATGACTAGGGATGACAAAAAATATAAGTTTATATATCTTTTAGTTTTTTTCATTAAAAATGTTAGACAGGTAATTAGATTTAACTTAGTGTTTAAAAACGAAAAAATATGTTATCGTCAAAAAAGCTTTTTTTAAACTTTGGTCTGGTATACTGGTGTATATTACGAACATTTTCTTTTTTTATTTAGCAAAATAAATATTATTCATTATTTTGTTAAACATTTTTACATAACGAGTCATAAAATTTAAATAAATTTAAATATTTTAGGTGAAATAATAAATCATCTTTAAGAATATCAGTGAGCACCACCGCGCATTCCGTCGTATAGGTATCTACTAAAAATTAACGATGCAATCTGATTCGGTATATTAGGGCCAATTATCATATTATATACGTGTAATAAAATAATATTATTAAAATAAATTTATTTTTTTTTAAACTGAACATTCTTTAATCATCGGTAAATCATTATTTTAGTATGGACCACGGGATAGTGCGTGCGTTAGCGATGTGATTTATTAAATGGGATAGCGATTATTGCAGCATTCGAAAAACGATTCTTGGAGATGTTATCGAATCAATTATACGAAGAGCAAAATAATTGCGAGTTTGTTTTATATGAAATACAATAAAAGTGCTAATATGTACAATTGTACAAGAATGAGAAAGTTAATTTTTTGGTAGTAGATTAATTATTCATAGAATCGAAATCGGTTAATTAATGTATTATTGTTTTAGTTTTAAATAAATAAATTGCCAGCGTCGCCCGTCCTTTGTAACGATTATTATATATTATAATGGATGCAAAGGAATCAACGGATTCCACTACCGCCGTTTCGATTCATGACTGTCTTCTGTCATACAAAACCTGCCATCACCTTTCCACCCTTTCAACCCTTTCTCGATCACTACCTCGTCTGCTCTTACTACACTCTTTTTCCCGTCAGCACCCGTGTATACACCATCGTCCACGGTATCATTCCACTGCAACTCACCCACACATAGTTGTATTTCCTTTAGACTCCCTTTCTTCCGTCACCAGGCACAGAGGAAAATAATAATAATAATAATAATAGCAATAGTAATAGTAATAATAACAATAATAATAACAACGACTCTATATAGCCACACCGCCAACGTTCGAGAGCTTTTCATTTCACCCCCGTCCCACCCACTACGTCATTTCACCCCTTCCGCTGCCGCTTCTCTCGACAACACTGCCGCAGCGTCCCCATCCCGCGTGTACCACCGCCACCGGGTGCTGCCGCCCGAACGAGATCGATATAGCAGCGCGCAAGTACACCCTCTTCACCACCACCCAACCTCCTACACACTCGCCCTAAACCATCACGACTTACCAAGCCACCGCTCCGTGCGTTACACGTCGCCCACGCGCGGTCACCCAGTGCGCGCTGTCGTCAAACCCTGCCCGGATGCCCGTCCGTATATTCACACTTCCTCCGTCCAACTGTCGCGCCGCCAACACCACCCCCGCTCACCACCCCAAACGACGAGGACCGTCCAAAAAACCCATCCACTTTGTTCGCCGCCGCTCACTCGCTCATCCTCGGTCCACCCATTCGCGTGTACACGCGTACGCCGCGATGTAAGTATAACGGCGTAACCGGCTTCCGCGCTGTGAACGCGTTACCGACGACAGCATGATGCAACATTTATACGCATACACGCGGCATGCCGTGGACAAACCTAGTCACTCTGGGTCGTTGCGGTATTCGACCAAACGTAATATAAAATATACGCTCCACATGTAGGTATATACATGCTATCCGACGCGGCCGCAACGGTGATGAATTTCCACCCGGATGTTCTCATGCTATATATATATATATTGTATATAATACGCATATACACACACACACACACAGCCCGGTGGCGGGTGCACGAACCCATCTCTCTTCCACTCCACATCCATCTCTCGTACCCCCTCTCCAACCATTTAACCCACCCTTATCACCTTTTTGCACCGAAAAACCAAGCAACAACCCGAGCAGAAGCTGAACCCACCCACGTATTATAATACGCGCCAAAAGTCTCGTTCCCAGTAGTTGCTCATCCCGGCATTGCTGGCCGCCCGGCCCGTAATCTCCCGCCGCTGCTACCCATAGACTACGACCATTATTACTTATTAGCAACACCATACAATTTTCTGCCTTTATTTGTATACCTATATATTATATCGTTTCATGTTTTGCTCGCAATTGTATATATATACATTACATAGAGAAAGAGAGATTATAGATAGAGAGGTGTATTCTTACGCTCGGCACCAAATCCTAAACTTAATCATATTAATAATGGAAATGTCTAAAGAGCTCTTTCGTGGAATCCCTATAACAACGTTTTCCGTTGCATTAAATTAATTATAACAAATTACATTATTTTTCAATCATTGTAATTTGATTTATGAAAGTTTTAAAATGTAATTAATACCACGAAATAATTTATTTATATTGTAATCACACACCGAAATTGCGAAGTATTAAACTTTAAATGCAATATTATAATATGGAATTTCCAATTTAATTCAACAACAACAAAAAAATATTATTATTATTATAGGTAGTAGAGTTCTGTCAATGCTACGTCATATTTTTTATTCACTAGTAAACACTACAGAACCATCGATTTAATTAAAATATTAAGCAATATTGAATTTAAAAATCTTAAAATAATGTATAGGTACTTGAAAAATGTATGATTCCTCATAATATTAATTGATTCACGTTGCATGATTTTATGCAATTTTATCAAACATATAATAACTAGGTATACCAAATTTTAATTAACTCGTTTTTTACTCTTTTATTTTATAATATATTGTTAACAATATGTAAATATATACATAACTATTTTGTATAACCTATGTAACTATATATCTTATCTATTGCAAAATATCCCTAATATATTATTTTAAAGGTAATATTTATTATGATTTTAATGATTTAAATGACATAGACTTACCGACCACAGTTAGATTCACTTTAGAATTGCGGGTTTGAGCTAATCTAAAATCAACTCGACACCGATAAAGGTGAATCGCATCTTTTACACTGACCCGGTCGATTCGTAATTCCGATGAATAATATGTCGAGACAGTCGATTTCTTTTGACTATTTATTTTCGATTTCAATTCTCCTTCTGCTTTGTCTGCGTTAACATGAAAATGTGCTCGGTCACCAAACACTCGTTGGTCAGACCATCTTTCTGCACCCGTGGTCATCAAATGATACGACGTGGAGTCATACGGCTGATGAGTATGTGTAGAAGAAGATCTGGCGTCCACGCTGTTAAATAATTATAAAAATATTAGTAAATAAACACGTAAGTAATAATGAATATCGCAACAATAACAGAAATATTTTAAATAAAATCTGTTAAAAGTAAATAGATAGCCAAATAACATGGAAAACACATTAATGAAAATGTAATTGATTAAAAAGCAATATCAAACGTAGACACAATAATTTTAAGAGTCGAATCACACTTTTCAAAGAGTTAATTGTAATTTATTATTTATTGTTCTCATAAAAATATATAATAATAGTATAAATAATACAAATATGTCAATGATGTAGGTATGTAGGTGACTAAAAACAACTAAGTAAATTGTTATACAATATAAATGGACCAGCCATACAAAGAATAACTGTTGATGAATAAGAAAACGTCTAACTTCGAGTTGTTCTAATTTTGAAAAATTCAAAGACACATTTCAAAATTGTACGTATAATGTAAGAATATTATATTCCTTAATCTTTTATTAAAGTTTTAAGTCTTTGATATTAAAATTTTAAACTTTATTAAAGTAATATTATCAAATTAACTTCGCCGTAAATCAAACTTTAAATGCCTATAAACTGAATGTAGACAAAGGATGTTCTTATAATATAGGTAGGTAGGAAGAATATGACATTGTAAATTAGTTATTTGAAATAAATACACTGTATATAAAAAAAAATTAAACATAATACCACCGTAATATTCTACATTTTCCATAATTTATAATAAAACATTTTTAATGAAACATCAATTAACATTTTATTAATTTTAAGAATCATAGCTATAAAAAAAGATTTGGCACGTTCAACCATAAATGAGGCCTATAAAATATAAAACTGTTGTTGTAATTGTTTTAAATATAAGAAATAGGTAAACATTAAACTTAGATATTAGATC
>NC_042493.1:71754368-71754539 GCF_005508785.2 Acyrthosiphon pisum | reverse complement strand
TTAATACAATGTGATGAAGAAGGATAGTAATAATAGTAATAGATTAAATAAATAAAGATAATTAATGATAAAATTAAATGAATCACCGACAAAATATCGCCGGTAAAATATCGCGGGACCAAAATATCGCGAAACCATTATATCGCCAGTATATATACCGCCAATATGAAA
>NC_042493.1:71753152-71754318 GCF_005508785.2 Acyrthosiphon pisum | reverse complement strand
GGTCATTCCAATAATAATAAATATGTATATATTTCATTTAAACTTTATTATTATTTTTATCACTTAAACAAATTATATACTATAACTTATGTGTTTATAAGGTATATTATAGCTTTTATACTTAAATATTAGTGTGCTTATGGTTTTATAGTGTGGATTGGAATGATTATAATAATTATAAAATTGTTGTATGGTAGGTGGTTGGGGGTGTGGGGGCTTTCCCCCACGGGTCTATGTCTTCTGCATAATTTTAGCACCCCCAGTGTTTGGCCTCTAGTTGCGCCGATGTCAACTTCTGATTTTCAAATGGTAACCTATATTTTTAATTTCATATATTAATAAAGCTATTTTTTTTATGAATTATCACGTTTAAATTTTCATTTTTCATTAATCCGTTGATGAGATATAACTCCTCAAAGTTGGGTAGTTTTGGCAGGTGTTTGTGTGTTAATGTGTTATACCTAGTCGGTAGATACCGCAGCAATTTGGATTTTTATGCCCCAGAGTAATAGATATTACACTTTTCAAATCATTTCAAGTACAGTAAGCTTATAAGTTGTGCCCCTTAATGTATTGTAAAATGCCCATTTAGCAGGGCGTCCACCGTGCGCCCCACTAAAAGTGATTGCGGCATTGCTGCACTTCTCATAATAATACTTATCAATTAGGTATAAAGACCAGAAGCTAAAAGTAATAAACTCGATATCGGTCGAACCCAAAGTGTAATACCGATAACCATTGTACCTACTCGCTACAATAACTTATTGTCATATTATAAGTGATTGGACCATTACTGTCACATATTCATACACACGTGTAATCCCCACGACCCCGCTACATACCAAGTCCTGTCTGATGAACATCGAAGGAAACAGTGTTGTCTGATTAGGCTGATTTTCGATTACTAATAAATATTATAGATCTGTCTATTAATATCTATGATAATGTGGAGTATCGCTTGCTATGACCCGTTTATAATCGTGGATCATTTTCCGTGCTGATAGTTACATGATTATATGATATGGATGTATACCCAAATACCAGGTTGGTATGGATCACGTTACCAAATACGTTGAATAGATAACTGAATAATATTTTATTTGATTAATTCCTTAAAAAAATATTATATTATGTAGGTATAAGGAAGGATAATCTAAGCTTAACGG
>NC_042493.1:71752606-71753102 GCF_005508785.2 Acyrthosiphon pisum | reverse complement strand
TAAAATATACATTTAAAAAATTTATTTTTATAGTCATTTTAAGTACAAATTATTGACGAAATTACATATTAAAAACCTAGGATAACTCTTTTATTTATTTTGTTGTGATTGTATAATATTATTCGTGGGTACTTTAAACTTCTAAAGTATACTATTATATATCTATGATTTTACCACGGTTTTTTGTTGATGTATAACGCGTTATAACTTATAAGTACCTAATAGATATTATGATATGATTAATTTGGAATTTATTATAGGTACTTATTATAGGTCAATTTTTTTTTAATACCATAGATAAGTATATATATGTCTAATACATAGACTGATATACCGTCTCCGCTCATAATCGTTTTTCTTATACAGTGATATTATATCATTGAATTCAAATTTAATACTGTCCATTATACTGTGACCCACTTCTAACCTACTGTACAGCAGAGTGACATCCACTTACCCACCTTTTTTTTTTTGTATCTGTCATCATCTTTTAGGT
>NC_042493.1:71726813-71752088 GCF_005508785.2 Acyrthosiphon pisum | reverse complement strand
TGTTACCAATGACATTCGAAAAAATATTAAAAATCCTTAGTCACAGTTTTTTTTTTTATTAGCATTTAAAGTTCAAAAATTGACGAAATATGTAAAAATCACGAAAATTAGCAAATAATTTTGAGTTAATAATTCGTAAAAATTTTTCTTTTTAGTACTAAGATTTTAAAATGTAATACAAGATTCTTTAATGGATAATCTATCTTTACCAAAAAAAAAATATCTATAAGAAACTCAAATTAAATTTTTATGAGCATTTGAAATTCATATTTTTACAACATTTGATATTCGCTCGATTTCTCATGTGACAAAATTCTTATTTTATTGTAATTAAAAAACGAATGACTGTAGATATTTGAAAATTTCACTGAATGTCTATATTAGCATTTTCTATATACGATAAAATCTTGAAAATAGTTTGACTCTTTTTGAGCTGTGTACAGACATGGTCAGTTTTCTATTTTTTTTAGTTTTTTTTTCTATAAATATCAATAAAGTTTTATCTGTTGGGCCAAAAAGTGTAAAAATTTAATACAAGGCACTATAGCAGTTGAAAAATATTAAAAATACATAGGCACAATTTTTTTTTATAAGCATTTGAAGTTGAAATTTTGACAAAATGTATCAAATTTAAAATTGAATAATAATTTTGTAGTTAAAAAATTATAAAATGTTCAACTTTTATATCTAAGGATTGAAAATTTAAAACAAGATTGCACGTAAATATTTAACTCTGTTACCAAAAATTCTAAGAAATACATAAGCACAGTTTATTTTTATAGTCATTTTAAGTTCGAATTTGGACGAAATTACATGTTAAAAAACCTAGAATAACTATTTTAGTTATTTTGTTGTGATTGTATAATATTACTCGTGAGTACTTGAAACTTCTAGAGTATACTATTATATACCTATGATAGTATCACGGTTTGTTGTTGATGTATAACGCGTTATAAGTACCTACCTAATGGATATTGTGATATTCCTGTGTATAAGTATATAATATGTCTTATACCTAGACTGACATACCGTCTCCGCTCAGAATCGTTTTTCTTATACAGTGATACCTATTATATCATTAAATTCAAATTTAATACTATCCATTATACAGTGACCCACTCGTAACCTACTGTACAACAGAGCGACATCCACTTATCCACCTTTTTTGAGTTAAATATTTCTCGGCCAGATTTTAAATTAAGGGAACCGTTTCTTCACCAAATGTTTCGGTTTAGACCCCTCTAAAATGTACTCCCAGAGTCGGGGGTCCTCGAATCCTCCCCCTTTTTTTAGATGTATTTGAACAAATTTTAAGACAGCACTCACCAAAAGGTAAAATTTAAAAATAACAGTCACCCTAGCTAACTCCTTAGGTGTATAGTTACAATTCATATATAATATATAATAATTATTATATTATATGCCGTCTTCATATACAAGTACCTACCTAGATAAATTAGATAAATACATATACCCAGGTATCAATCAAATCATATTATTTAAATGTTTTAAAATTTAGGTAATGATTAAAATATACGTACGATAAATGAATAGGTAGATAAGAGAAGTATAATTCTTAAAAATGCAATCACATAGTTAAAACTTAAAAGAAACTGTTTTCGTACTTGTATTGCCATCATTATCAACGGTTAACTCTATTTACTGTTGCACGGTCTTTGTGATTATTTACAAATTGTAAGACACTAAAATGACATGTAGTATTATTATACATGGCAGATAATATGGGTTCAGGTTGCCTAAAAATGAAAAATTTTGGATTCCAAATTTTTTGGCGACTTCTAGAATTGAACCGTTTCAATTTTTAACGGAAACTGGTATCACCGAATACGTTAAACAATTTACTATATTCTAATAAATCACTGCAAAATATATTTTATTGAAATTAGATGGATAGCTATAATGAATATTTTATTGGTTTAAGACCAAAAGGTAAAATTGTTTGTAAATACAGTGAAACATCCATTTAACAACATTTTCCGTTTAACGAAATATTTTTGAGAACCAAACGAAATAAGAACCAAATTCATTCAATTCTATTTAAAGAAATTCTCTATAATACGATTTATTTTACGTCCCATGAGATTTCGTAACATGGTAGTTTCGCTATATCTATCAGTACGACAATAATGATAGTAATTTAATTCTTCAACAATAATTAAATTATTTATCATAGGGTTTGGATATATACAAACAATTTAAGGGATACGAATTTCTGCAGGATCGACAGTATAAATTGAATATAAAATATATTTTAAGATGATGCTTTTGATTTTCGGTCGGTACCTACCTACCTGACCTACCTAGCGGTCGGCGGTCCGCAAAGTGGACCTTCAGCAAAGGCTTCTAGTTTCTACCAACGAAACTAGTAACTAAATATACACTCTCAGGTCGCTCGGAGTCTACACATAGGTATATACACTAGCAAACGCTGTAGAAACTAGAAAGTATAGTCTCCGGCTTCCTGAGAGTTTCGTAAATTGTTGTATGTCATTAATTATTGATTAATGAACTAAGGCGGCGTTGCCGAAGTAATTCGCAAGAAGTTCTGAAAACGTCAAGCGTGTATTATATAATATCGATGGGTTTTTCAGTTCTTACTTTTTGTACTTATTGCAATTTTCCGCTGTCATACTCGGGATTTTAACTTTCTAAGGTGAGATGATTTCTTCGTGTGGAAACTGTGAAATGGATGCATGATATTCATAAATCATATCACGACAACAGGTACATTTTTAATAGGTGCAGCCCACCATGAGCGTAACTTTGGCAATTTTTATGAGGGGAGGGGGCCTTTATTTTATGTCGATATACCGTATACATAAAGACTAGATAATATACTTAATCATTGGAAAGTATAACATAATATTATCCGAGCTAAATCTTTATTATAGCATGTAAAATCAAATTAGGTACCTACATGACGAAAAAGGCTTGATAAAGTGCGATGGCATATCCAATAAAAACATTCTGCAGCATTTATGAATTCTGCGTATTACTTTATACATATTATTTACATAATATGGAATTTATTTCTAAAGTCCATAACATTATAAACATATTTAATCAATAGGTATTATATTATAATTATTATATTATATTATAATTATCATAATACATTTAATACGTAATTAATAAGTACCTATTTTTAAAAATTTTTTTTTTAATATAGAATTTATGCAATCTGTACATAAAAAAAAGTACATTAAGCATAACGGATGTTTTTTTTTTTTTTATTATAATATATTATGTAGTAGCAAGAGTGACTTGACGGAATAATTTAATACTAAACAATTAAATATGATTAATGATTATATTATAATAACTGCAGTATTAAAAAAGTTATACCTAATATAAACTTACAACATTCTAATATTAAAATTATTGAACATCTGAAACTCACACACACGGAGTAGTGCTATGCACTTACCTAGTCACTCATTGTTTGTAAAATTGTAATTTGTCACTAAAAGTACGTTTTTATTATTGTGGAGGTAAAAAAAAATGTATGATTATGATGTACGAATAAAATAATGTACACGGATAATAAATTACGATGCCCACACTGGTCGGTCTTATCATATTTAGTTCGCCACTCGCTGTTCTTTTACAGTTTTGCCCGCCAAAATGTCGAATATAGCGATAAGATAACAATTAACAATAGTCAGGACATGATTCATTTTATTCCATACTTCCATTATTCAATTGACAATTTTTTATAATTTACTTTACTTTGCTAGACCTCCTGAACTTGCGAAGGAAGTTTCAAGTTCCTCGAGTTTTTAGCGATTGCTGATTGACGAAAATTTAAATATTCAATACTTGGTACACACTATCCGCGTATTATGTGTATTGAACTGGTATTTTCTAATTACTGATTTCCAACAATATCGGTTTTCGATCTATTAAGCCGTAACAAGCAATCCACAATTATGGTAAGTATACATATTATAATTAAGTATAATAATATATTGTATATATTTACTCAATGATATTAGTATACATATTTAGTCAATATTATGTTATTGTGTACATCACAATATGGCTGAACAAATGGTTTTCAGTTGACTTGTGATGTTTCAAATTTATCTGTGCAAATTCCTCAACTAAGGAAATTAGATTCCTCTAGGTATGCCAAATGAGATTTATAATAAACATAGTAATTTTTGGCTTCATATTATAGTATACTTATGATATGTTAATAAATTATAACAATTTTAAATATACATAACTAAGCAGTAAACGCGTGTAATATGAGTTGTTTTATAATATAAATTGTTTAAATTATGAAATTATACTATAATAATTGATTACATATAGGTAGTATAACTATTTGTGTTATGGCCCTACACAAACACTATTATTAACAGATTCCTACTGACAATAATATTGATTGTGTAATGTGATTATTGATGTACTGCCGCTATAGAGAAACAAACTGATGTATGATGTTTAATAGAAAAATAAGACATTGAGTCGTGAATTTTTTTATACTGATGACATATATTGATGGAATGACAATTATTTAGTATTGTCATCAAAAGGCAGGGATTTATTTTGAACTAGTCAGTAGTTAAAGGCGGAAAGAAAATGGGTATTGACACTAATCTAGTATTCTGACCACTTGAAGAATACGTATACTGACTTATTGTTAGTAATACTGTTTATGCAAGGGTCAGGTTATGATCAGTATTGTTATATTGTAGAACCTACTATTAAATTCCAGTCAAAACATGTGGTTATCTCAATGGTTCAAGGTTGAATATTGTCATAACTTAAGTTGTTAAAAAATAATTTATCCTCGTATACTTACTTATAATTTAAGATTTCTTAATCTTTACATTTTACAATTGTTATCTTGATTGTAAAAGTTTGTAATTACAAATTTTAATCATATTTAGTTTTGATAGTTTCAATATTTTAGTAAATTGACCTGGTCAATGTTTTTAGATGTTACCTTTAAATTTAAAGCAAAAAGAATTGCGATCACTGGATGATTTCTTCCCTCACCCTATTCATGTTCTAAATTTATTGTAGCACATATTTTTATTATGCCCTTGTGTATAGATTGTATATTCTCTAATAAAAAATTTAAAAAAAAAAACCTATAAATTTGATTATATTGACGGTGGAAAGGAAAAAGGGGGTAAGCGACGTTCTTGACAAAATTTGTTTTTTTTTTTAATTAAGGCGTAAACAACATAATTCTGCATTGATTGTGCTCACCTGATTATCGATATGTTGATTATTGACGAAGTTATATTCGATAATAAAATAATCGACAGTTGCAAGGCGTAAACGCCATCAATCAAATTAAAGAGTAACCACCAAATAACAGGCTTAAGCGACAAAACAATATTTCTGAGCGTAACCACCATAGGTAGCTGTTTATGATAATTTTAAATATTATTTAAAAATATTTTTTATCGGTTTTAATTAATTGTTGGTTATTATAATTATTGATAATATCTATACCCTGATAGCATTTTGTAATAATAATATTATAATAACATAATAATAATATTGTTATAATGTTATAATAATATTTTTAGTCAATCATTTGCTATCAGGGATAAATTTTGTTCTGTTCATTTTTAATAAACAGAGTAGAATAAAATTATAATAATATTATTATTATTATGCTGGTTGTAACCACCAAAATTCAGGTTAATAACAAGAATAAGGCGTAAGCACCAAAAAGCGTAAGCGACATACTACCAATAATGTTAGACGTACGCGCTAAAAGAGTATATAAATTAACACTATGTGTAAAATAAATAACAATTCTTAATTTATTATGTTATCAACTTGTTTAGAATATAATTATCTAAAAAAATTATTTAGGTGAAAATTCAATGAAATTATTTTAAACGGCTTTAAAAAGCAGAAAAAACGGTTGTTTGGCTCTCCTGTAAAATTTATAAAATGTCGCTTACGCCATTTTTCCTTTCCACCATCGATATATTAGACCACCAATATCAAAATTAATAAAAGTAAAAGTTAACTGCTTGACTTAAACAATAAATACGTTTTTAATTTTTACTTTTATTTAAATCTTGTTTTATACTTACATTTACATTTATTTTTTAGAAGTCATCAAATAATAGTAAGACAAATATAGATGATATAAGCAGAGAAACTCAACGACTGATTAGTGATAGTCATGTGCGCTTACCATATCACAAACCTAAACAAAAGTCATTGAAAGACTTCCTTAACAGACAGAAACAATCAACTGAATACCATGTATCTATAACAGGATCCAAAAAATTACTACAAAAAGCATGGCAAGTAAAATGAAAAATATCGAGTTTAATAAATAATAGTTACCTAATGCAATCTAATTTTGGTATGGTGTATTCAGATTTAAGAAAAATATACATCCATTATTTGTAGAACATATTATACACCATTTAATATGATGTTAAAGAATACATTTTTCAAATATTTCCCACTGTGGGAAGTTTTCCATAACAAATGAAGGGTAGTCTTGATTGTGTGAGCATAGCAACCGTTTATTATAATTTTGTCGTTAGGTAGGTCTATGAAAATTATATTTATTGTAATTTGTAAGCTACTGTGATATATCAAAATGTATTATTTAATTATTGGTAATATATTTGACTATGATATCAATATACATAGTTGTAAACATTTTTATTCAGCTAAAAATCACTATTTGGGTGTAAATTATATGTTTATAAATTTTGATGTGTAAACTACTATTTATTAATTCCGAGGTTATTTTAATCATTATTAATTATTAGTTTGACTTCATTAATTAGATATTAATTTTACTGTGTGTTGTAGAGGTGAGGCTAGAGTTAAAAACATTTCTAAGTAATTTTGACATTATAAAAATAAATATAATAATATATACATATTCATAACCAACAGGTTAGTGATAACATAATACACAATAGACATAATATAATATAACAAATATTTTATTTTCTTATTTTCATTCATTTATTTATGTATATCGATTTAGGGAATTGATAGAAAGTAAAGAACAAACTGTTGAAAAATTTTACAATGAAGAGAGTGTTCAAGAAGAAAACAATGAAGAAGTAGCTTTGGATAATAGTAATACTCAAGCGGAAAAAAATTTTTCTTTAAATGATAAAAACTATGACAAAGGTTTGATATAAATTTGAATTATGTTTACGTAATACGTTTAATTGGGATACCACATAAAGGGGACAAACGCTTTATGAGGATATTAATGACAGTATGCAATGTATTGTATGTAAAATTATTCGGTTGATTTGGACAACGGAGTTTTATAATGGGGACGAATAGATCACCGCCTGATGTGTGCCAATTAATCGGATTCAATTATAATATAATAATTTGGTAAATTCAATAAGCCATTTAAATTGAAACTACCAAAATTCTCTATTAAATAATATATAATATCTACCTACCAGTTTCTTGAAAAAATTAAAATATGAATATTTTTATAGCATTTATTTGTTCTGTTGCACAGAGATTACTCTAAATGAGAACCATAACAATAGTTTATCCGAGTTTAATGACGATGAAGAAAACTATGACACTAACTCAATCATAGCAAGTGAATTATCATCTGAAGATGAAGCAATTGATGATGATGAAGATGAAGAAATTGATGATGATGAAGATAATTGTAGGCAAGGGAAAAGTTTGTGTCCAGAAGAACCTCTCACTGAAGATGAAACAGAGGTTTGTATAAATATGTTACTTTCTGTATTCAACGATTATATTAATTTTTTTTTTTATTAATTTCAGAAAGGTAATGGCAACTTAAAAAATAATTAGAATGTAACAAGTAAGTTCATTATTTTTAATCATTATAATATTATAGACACTGAAGACAAATTAAAAAGAAATATAGTTAAAACATTCATTGATGACGAAGCAGAGTCGTCTGAATTAGATTGTAGTTCAGATGATGAAGACAATCGGTCTAATAATTTTAATAATGAATCAGGAGATGAAGAAGGTAACACAAATATCTAATAAAAAAATTAATTAACAACTTTACTGTTTTTTAAAATATTTTTTTCTTTTAGACTGTGATATAGAATTTTCTAAAAATAAGAAACGTAGATTAGTTTTATTATCGGAAAGCAGTGATGATGACATGGACACTAGAGATGAAAATCATTCAAACACAGAAATTAAATTAATACCAAATTTATCACCTTTATTTAATGATTCTGAAGCTATTGCCTCTACACAACAACTAATGGGTTTTTGTTCTGGACAATTCCAATCCCAACAATTGGATGCTAAGGTTTTATATACAACTTTTATTTTTTATGTCGCTAGACAAATATATTATATTTTATATTTACAGGAAGATGATAGTCAACAAGTAGATAATTTTGAAGATAATTTTGATTCTGAAGTGTAAGTAAAATATTTATGACTTATTTTTTAAATATATTATCTGAGTAATATTTATTGTTTTAGTACACAAAACGACACTGATAGTATTACAAATGAAGATGATGCTGATGATAATGTATCTCTTAAACTAGTTTCAGCTAAAGACTTTTTTGTTGATGAAGTGTAAGTAAAATATTTATGACTTATTTTTTAAATATATTATCTGAGCAATATTTATTGTTTTAGTACACAAAACGACGCTGATAGTATTACAAATGAAGTTGATGCTAATGATGATGTGTCTCTCAAACTGGTTTCAGCTAAAGACTTTTTTGATGATGAGGTGTAAGTTTAATATTTATGAATTATTTTTAAATACAATATGTGAGTAATATTTATTATTTTAGTTCTCAAAACGACGCTGACAGTATTACAAATTCTCTCAAACTAGTTTCAGCTAAAGACTATTTTAATGATGAAGTGTACGTTAAATATTTATGATTTTTTTTTTTTATAA
Organism: Acyrthosiphon pisum; assembly: GCF_005508785.2. Lineage (NCBI taxonomy): Eukaryota > Metazoa > Arthropoda > Insecta > Hemiptera > Aphididae > Acyrthosiphon > Acyrthosiphon pisum. The sequence goes on along the minus strand of NC_042493.1, from coordinate 71,743,180 downwards.
TATAATATGTGAGTAATATTTATTGTTTTAGTACACAAAACGACGCTGACAGTATTACAAATGAAGATGATGATGTGTCTCTCAAACTAGTTTCAGCTAAAAACTATTTTAATGATGAAGTGTATGTTAAATATTTATTGATTTTTTTTTTTTTTTAATATAATATGTGAGTAATATTTATTGTTTTAGTACACAAAACGACGCTGACAGTATTACAAATGAAGATGATGCTGATGATGATAATGCGTCTCTCAAACTAGTTTCAGCTAAAGACTTTTTTGATGATGAAGCTGAGTTATCTGAATCAGACTGGAGTTCTGATGATGAAGATAGATTAGTTGGTTTAAATGACAAATTAGAAGAAGAAGAAGGTGACAAGGATAAACTAGATGAAAATATTGTTAAAGATGGATTAGATAAGATATATATGTATGGATATAAATTTATTTGTATTCATTTGGGTTTAAATTAATGTTTTTAAACTAAATTTAGGCGCCAACTTTTGGACGATGATAAGCAGCAAGTAACTGCACTCAAAGAAATGCTTCTTGAAGATGGTGAATTATATTCAGAATCCAACCGAAAAAGAAAATTTCAATGGGATGATGCTGGTTAGATTTAAATTTATTAATATGTTTTCTATGTTGACATAATATTTTTGTTTCATATACAGATCAAAATGATGTTTCCCTAAAGAGACCATTATTCTCAGACAATGAAGATGATAATGAAGATGATGTATTAAGTGATGATGACAAAACGGAACAATGGAGACATGAACGTTTTAAGCGTGAATCTTATTTATCAGAAGTAACAATTTATTATTATATATCTAAATAAAATTCAGGTTGGAACAAAAAAAACTGACAATATTTCAAAAAAAAATGTTTTTTTTATATAATTTATAAACACTCACTGTATTTATAGTGTAACATTTTTATTTTTTATTTCTTAAAAATAAAAATAATAATTAAAAAGTTTGAAACTAAATTAAAAATACACAAAATTACAAATACAATTTGTAAATCTAATTATAAGAAAAATGTTGATGGTAAAAACATTTATCTAAGTTAAGTAGTTTATTTATTAAAAATATTAATATTTTTTTGGAGTAAATTTATTTAATGTATTAATAATAATAAATATTAATAATAAGTAATAACAATATAAATTTAATATAAAATATTCATGACTGACAAACCATCTTCTCTCAGAATTATTTTTCTTATTTTATCATTGAATTAAAATTTAAAACCATCCATTACAGTGACCCACTTGTAACCTACTGTACAGCAGAGCAACATCCACTTGCCTGATTTTTACACTAATTAATTTTGAAAAAAAATATATTTTGTTTCAACTGATTAAAATATATATGGCTTTATAAAAAAAAATAACTGATCAGTAGGTGGGTTTATAATATTTATTTACTGATAAACAGTTGTACACATTACATATTATATTTATAATGTATAGTGTATATTATATTTTTATCTTTTGTTTTTCCAGAAAAATAAATACTCTGATGAGGAAGAAAGCGATGAAGAATCAAATAATATTTTACAGACATCTGTGTCAGTTGTGAAAAAAACCCATGTTGTATGTTTTATATACTAAATACTTATACCATGTTTTATATCTCCATACAAGATAGGCCACCATATTTTCTAGTTTTTCAATTATATTTAGTAATGTGGCCCACCTTGTATATATATGTTACAAGCAAAGTATAAAAACGGGCATTGGTTTTTCGAGGGCAAAGTTGGAATGAGTTAACATTATCGGGGCATTGTATACAGTGCCAATTTAGATTTGGGCATTGTAGGTTAAATATTGAATATATTAAAAATAAAATAAAATACTTTACTACATTTTTTAATAATTATAAAAAATAATTGAAATAGACGCTTCAAATATTAGTTGCTATTTAATAGTTTTTAAATCTATTATCCAGTATGGTACCTCCTACTGAAGAATTCATATTTTTATCTAAAAGTGGTTTGACTAAATGTGTGCAGTAATTAATTCACTTTGCCCGGGCAATCTCGTACATTGCCTGGCCAATGTATGAAAATGTTCATTCTTACATTGCCCAAAATGTTCGAGCATTGTACACAGTGCCCGGATTTCCTACTTTTCCCGTAACATATACAAATTAATGAATAAATAACACATTTATTTCAATTTTAATAACATAGGTGAAGTATGAAAATGGCAAAAGTAAGCTAATATCAAAAACATCCGATAGTGAAAAAAAAAATGAATCAACAGAGATAAATGAAACTGATGAAACTGATCCAAATAGTCAAATTTTAAGTACAAATTCAATTGATACAATTAAAACAAATAAAATAACAACCAATGATTTTGCTGACCTCCAACTTGTGAACACAATCACATCAAAAGTAAGATATTATGTTCATTAATGATAATTAATGTATACAATTTAATAATATACTTAGTCTGTTACCTATATTATATTAGTTTCAATATTTGTATTGTATAAATCATTAATATTTTCTAGCATAATAAATGTATAAAAGGATCATTCATGAAACGTACTGGAGACAAGTTGACTAATACATTGTTGTTCGTAAATAAAAAAACAACTAATAATGATGGCCCGAACTCTAAAAAGTATGAAGAAAAGAGAGAAATGAAGTCATTGAGTACAATCACAGCCACTGCTACCAGTAATCCATTTGCATATTTGTTGAGAAATGACAAAAAAAATGAAGTTGGTGTTGATTTAATGGTTTGTAATATTTATTTACTGTACTATAATATACCAAAAGTATACTTTTAAAATATTATTTCTAAGTTTATATATTTTATAATTTAGGTAAAGGTAACTATTATTATTATATGTACTTTGATATTGAGTAGGTCACTGTAATGATTTTGTTAAAAGAAAATGCAATAATAAATCATTGCATATAATAAAAAAGTTCTCTCAGTAGAGATGGTCTAACTTTTTGACTGTTTTATAATAATGGTTTTTGAATAATTATAATATTAAAACTTTGCAAAATTTAAATTATTTTAACCCTTTAGCTATATTAATCATAATTATTTTTCCACTAGTGAGTTATTGGTATATTATTTTACCACTTGATGCAACAGGAAATATAATGTCATACGAGTAGTAAGCTTGTACGCAAACGTTATTGTTATCTTGTTATCGGTAATCGCGTTAACATATCAAAGTGGTAAATTATTATACCTCTGCACACTTACTTTTATTACTATAATTTTACCACACACACACATTTTTTTTTTAAATTTATTAAAATATACATGTAAGCGAGTCTGGAAAAAAAGTTTGGGCTCAAACAAAGCAAAAGCGCCTTATGCCATACAGTTATTTAGTAATAGAAAATATCTACTTTTGAACCTCCCATTGTCTACCTCTGACATCCCTCAAAGTAGATTATCAGACAATTTTTCTTCAAGAAAAACGAGAAAACAATAAAAACACCCATTCATTGTAAAACAAGAGTATAATATAATATATATTGTATTGCTGTGCTGTGCTGAAAACCTTAAAAATAATAAATAAATCATCCTATAATCAACAATATGGTTTAAAATTACTTTTTTACTTTTTAGAAAATAGAGAAAACAGATAATACTATCAATGTTAGTAAAACATCTATTTGTGTTAAAACAACCTCACAGCTTCATCAAGAGAAAATTCTACAAACAGCCAAACTCAACAAATTAACCAACAGCATATTGAAACAATTTGAATAATAATCGTGTAATTTACATTTATGTATTCAAACAGTTATAGGCTAAGATAATACTTTAATCTTAAGTTTTGTATATAATCATGTTTATTTATGTTTTTATTATTTCAAGATAATTTTAAATTTATTATATTACAACAAAATATTTTACAAAAATAAGTACATTATACCTAATATGTAATTATACTTAATGCCATTAATAAATTGAAATTATTTATGTTTATAAAATTAAAATTTTTTTGTTCAAGTTGAAAATATATTATCAACTTAAGTGGAAAACTGTCAAATCTAAACAAAACGGTTTGTTTAAAAACAAGTGTAGGAATAATTTAAAACTGTAAAAATGTCTATTTTGTTTTTCATATAGAACACAATTACCTCACAGATATATACAATAAAAAAATCTTTATTTAATTTAATATAATATTTATAATTGATTATTTTACCAAAACTACAAATGACAGTGTTTGTCGAATTAACAATGTGAACAGTTTAAGTACTTAAAATACTAAAATATATTATTCTAACATTCTTTTTTTTTTTTTCATAAGCCTTACTTATTTTCGTTAAACAATTTAATAACAATCAACTGTTATTGATTCCAAAGATGAACTTTTTAATAACATAACAATTTAACAGACAAAAAATATATCATTTGAACCAGGACTATATACTTGTTATAACAAACATTTACTGTTCATACAAGCGCTTCCTTGAATTCTAATTTAAACCAATGTCCACAATAACAACGTTTTGGTTCTCCAGAATGTAGCCACATCCATTTGACATGAGATGCGTCTTCTTCACAGACACAGCCAATAATTCTTGCTTCAAAGGCAGATGGAACTAAAGTGGGTTTATCACTGGTACCCACGCCACGCTTTATAGCTTTCAAATTGTATGGATCCTATAAAAAAAATATATATGATATTGATATTATAGAAAATGTATGACACAACAGATAATTTGAGGATATTTTTTAAACATAATAAAATTATTGTTATACAAAAAAATGCATGTTTTAAAAAATATTGCTTTCATTATAGAAGTATTTTTTAAAGATAATTTATGCGATAAACTCTGAAATTATTTTTTAATTTTAACGAAATTTTTATAATTATAAGTAAATAGACAGTGGCATAACCAGAGGTCCACAAGAGCCATTCTTTAGATTGGTACTTAAATATGTATATACAATGTATTCGTTTCTGATTTCATTAGTCTCTCAATTACCTTAATTCTACCTAAATTAGTATATTACCCAACAATAAAATGCTGCTTACTATTTTAATCTTTACAAAATATCACAGACATATTATTCTAACTGAATCAAATTGTTTTGTTGTTTAAAAAGAAATACAATTAAATTATTTTTTTGTTAAAGAAATAAAATGGCTGCTTTTAAATGTATAAGAAGTATTTATTAGTATAAAATATAAAACTAATTTATTTAAAACAAATTTTATAGAAACTAGGTATATTTGTATATTAGATTGGTACAATGATAATTATTTTTTAATTTGAATTCAATATAATATTATATAAACAAAATTATACTTACAATAAACTATTTTCTTATAGCATTGATTTCATTTTAGTAATAAGCAATAATACACTTGTTGCAACAATAATAGGTAATAAAAACATTTTACAACTTAAAACTGTTTGCAATAATGTAGCACCCCCTAAAATGTATACTTGTCTTAGGGGAGCAATTATTATCAACAAATTTAATGCATAAAAGAATATAATGTTTGTTTCGTGTTTAATTTTTATAACTGTATTAAGAAAAAGTAATGCGCAATTGATAAAAACTGAATGAATTCTTAAGTAAAGTAACTAAAATTTAGATACTAAATAGATCTAGGTATTTAAAAGATTTAAAAAAATTATTTGGTACTCCAAACTTTACACATAAAATTTTTTAAGAAATAATTCATGATTTAACAAACGAAAGCTTTTTGCACATCTAAGAATAATATCCATTGACCATCACATACTTTAAAACTATTATCATTATTTTTAGAACAAAGTTATCAACCATAAGTGTTATGTTTTGTAGAGATTCCTTTTGAAACCAAAATTTTTATTAGAGAAAAAAGACTTTCAAGTATTTGAAAGTCGTTAATAAATACTTTGATAATTTCCAATTAACATATAATGTATCTTCTTTTTTAAATAATGGTAACTCTTTACAATTTAATGGTAAATTTTTAAATGCATTAAAATAAATTAATGTTAATTGACAAACATGTAATTTTGGGTTTGTCCCCTCCCCTACATTCATAAATTCTAGCTATACCATTATAAGTAGGTATTTTTAATAGTTGATTATATTTTAAGTTAACTTTTTAAATCCCTTGAGTATTTTGATTAACTTTGAATATAACAGACATTTTTTTAAAGTTAAAAATCTTTCTAAAGTACAGAAAATAATTTTACTATGTATTAAATCATAATATATAATAAAGCTACAAAAAAAAAATGTTAAACTATATGCTTAAATAAACTTACATCATTTCCAGCTAGACGCAAGAGCATTTCTTTTTTTTCAATACCAGTAGCTAAATCCAAAGGATCGGGAAACCCTGAAATAGAAATTGTACCAAAAAATGATTTAAGTATTATTTTAGTTATTTTTAAGTGCGTACAATTAAATATGTTCAAATAAAATAATATATTTTTCTAGTTATATTAGGTACCTACCCATACAAATTTTTAGTTAGGTACTTTTTATAGTTTCAAGACATGGACATGAAAGGTAAAGATCTAAAAAATTTACCCTAGCCCCTAGGTAAGTTTTATCTAAATATTTAATTACTCCAGAAAACTACATGGGAATTATATTGAATGATGCCTCGAATGATGCTATTAATAAGCCAGTCTTCATATTTGATTACTTCAAAAAAGTTAAAAAAGCCCTTAAAATAAAAAAAAAAAATGGGTAAATGACAAATGTTGAAATAAGCAAAATATGCTCCATAAAATTTTCATGTTTGAAATTTTAATGTCATGAAACAAAATATTCTGTGCTGACTTAGCATATTATACAATCAAAAATAATAAATATGCAAATGCATACATATCTAAGCTCGACTAATAAGTATTAGCAATGTGTGATTATCTTATTGTGTCATTCATGCAATGTTTCATTGTATATTAAATATCAAATTTGCTTATTGTTCCATTATATTGAGCATTGTATGTACGGATTGTAAATTGTCTATTTTCATAAATAAAAAAAATATTTATTTAAATAAGCGTATTTTTTTTTTAAATGTTGTAATTATCTGTAAAACTTGATTCCTGCTGCCCAATAAAATTTAGAAATAGAATTTCAAGTTCTTTTGACACCTTTATAGTTATACCACTGAATATTTCTAAAATATTATCAAGCTACTCAACCTTAGTAGTTATTATTAAATTCATTACTACCTATCTTATCTAAAAGGTATTGATTACAATATGTGAGTTGACCTTTAAATAGTTGTATAGGTTATTATATTATAAATACTTACAGATTTGATTCATTGGGTATAATGCATCAAATTTTTAGTAATTTTTCTAGAAACTAATAAGATTTTTGTGAAAAGTTACCTAATATTAATAAGCAGTCATATAAATCAATAATTCAAAAAAATATCATAATTCATTGATTTTTAATAGTTAATAACTATCACATAATCTGTAAAGAATTCATGAAAAGGCTACCTATTTTTAACAATACCTAGGATTAATTAAAAATGAAAAATGAAAAATGCATATTTTTGAGTACTCACCTTCATCATTGACTTTGGTGAATTTTGCGTTAGAAGCAGAAAACATTCTACTTGGATTCCTAAAAATTATCTTTGAGCTCAAGGCTAAGAGTTTAGAATTCATTTTTTCGGATACAGTGAAATCTAATTACAAAAGAAAGGACGGGTACGGAGGTAGGTAATATTCGCAATTCAGCTAACGGTGAAAAAATGTTTAGGGACTAGTGATGACGGTGAAGAAGTAACTATAAAAATTAAAAAAAAAAAAGGCACAGCGTTATCAGCAATCCATAGAGCTAATAAGAACAGTCCGGCACACCAGCAAGAGGACATACGATTGATAAGAATATCACATGTTTCGCCGAGTCGGGTGTATATAAATTAAAATAATAATTTATGGAGGTAAATAATATATTTAACTTTAAAAAAAATACGTATTAATTTGAAAACGTTATCCTTATTCCTTATCGTATGGATATTAAAGTTTTTTTTTCATTAGTAAATTCGTATCATGGTTTCACGTCTTACGTAGAAATAGTCACTGCTAACATTTACACAAAGTCTTAGGTATGTCGAACTTCGTCCCACAAAGCATTTGATAATCATAACTATTGTATCAAGCTTTAACTTCAATTGGAATTTAAATAATTAAAATTAAAATCTATTTAAATACTTGGTATTTATATTAAATGTTTAATTTTAATTTTGTGTTCATTGAAAATTAAATAGTTGACACTTAATCGAAATATTATATGTGGTTTAATTACGCTTACAAATAATTTATAATAACCTAGCTGAACCCGTGCACTTCGTTGCCCATTAAGTGTACCAACTATATGTGACTCAAACTTTGTTCAATTTGTCATTTAATATTCGGTGTATGGTTTCAAAATCAATCTTAACTTTTCCGTTGCCCGGAATAAAAATTCTGATTCGCAGCAGTACCTACGTTATCAGGTAGGCAATCTACCTGCGGTAGATCGCGGACCCCGTGCTGTATGTACGTTAGGGTTAGTGTATGATTTAACTCTAAAGTATCAAAGTTATACCAAGTTTGTCGTATTCTAGCTATGGTGGATTGATATAATCAATTAATACAAACTCCGAACCTAACCGTACTAAAATCAGATGAATAAACGCAAACGCATAAAAAAAATTCATTCAAATCGGTCTAACCATTTAGGGAGAGTTCAGTCACAACACACGTACAGTAGAATTATTGCGCTTAGCAACACATTCTGCGATTTCAACAAACATGCCCGATTAACCAATAGCAACCATGGGCGGCTCCAGTGCCTTGGTTAGGGGGGGGGGCAAGTTATAATTTCACAAAATCTTTTAACAAAAAGAAAACAAACATTTTTATAAAACAAATTCAAGTCGTCTATTTTTATTCCATTTACCCAGCAGGTACATCGTATACACCGTCATACCTCTATGGCCCATATCTTCCATATGACAATATTATAATAATTTAATATGCATTTATTTTAACAATATATATTTTTATAAATACGGGCGTTGGGGGAGCCACGGCCCCTAGGGCCCCCCCCCCTGGAGCTGCCCCTGATAGCAACCAATATAATATAATGCACTGTTGCGCCACTGTTGTATTTTTGACATACAGATTTGAGATTTCCTACCTTTCCGGTGGATTTTCCTAAAATTTTATATCGTAAAAACCTTCTCCTGGCAGTTACAAACATCTTAAAAAAAATTTGAGCCAAATCGGACCAGCCGTTCTCGATTGATGAATTGTTATACATTTTTGTCTCCATTTTTATATATATAGATTTAAGTATTCAAAAATATTCTTATTATTATATTATTTATCTAGATAAATTACCACAGATAACCATTACATTTATCTAGACGATACAATTAGATAATTTAATAATTTTTATCTAGATAATTCCCAACACTGGTTATTGAAAAAAAAAAGCGTAAATAAAAATTTTTTTCCTTAATCCGTGACTATAATTGTGTCTTAAACGAAACATTTCTCGTGAGTTGTGGGATATGAAGTTAGTAACCACGTACTGCCAGTGGCGTCTAAGTGGCCTTCACGCCTTGTAGTTGGTTTCGTGCGGGCTGTTGGATTTCGCTAGTATAGCCGGTGACACCGTAACCGGCGGGCAGCCGGTGCCTCGCACCGGAGGAGTTTCGGCCGTTAACGGTAGACAGGTAACGACCACCGTCGAGGTGTCGTTCATCTCTGGCGGACGGCCGGCGGCTGGCCGGTAGACCGCCGTCCGTCGACCGCAAACCTCCGTGGCTCTTGACAAGCGCTCAGTGCTTATATTATAAGGTCCACGGTTGTAACCGAAGGGCATTAAAACATTTAAAACCCGGGAAATCTCGTGTCAGTGGCGTATTTAGGAATTTTGCTAGGGGAGGGGGGATGAAATCAGGACCGTATTTGAACATTTTGCGCCCCGGGGCAACATATTTTACCACCACCCAAAAAGTTATTTCCTAAAATTATTATTTTGGGTCATGATTTGTGGCTCATAAATGTAGTGAAATTTTGAAATTTTTTTTTGGAAACCTTTGTTTTTCAATGAATTAAGAACAATCACTGATGCAAATAGAATTTGTCGGTCAAACTTAGTTTCAAAGTTATACACGAGTTAGCAAATTCCCACCCGTTGGGGTTTTTTTTTTTATTAAATTTCTTTATTAACAATATAATATATTATAGTAAGTACAATAAGTAATTTCTGACTTCACCAAAATTATAAGGATAAAAACTCACATTTACAAAAAAAAATCAAAAATATAATTTTTGGTATTTTAATAATAAGATTTTAAGGTTTTGAAGTAGTTTTTTTAATCTCTGAACTTCTACAGAAAATTTGACCGAATTTTTTTATAGTACCATCATTAAGCGTGGAATGAACAAATGTTGAAGAAAACAATTCACGAAAATCTATTTGCAGCTAAACTGCATTCCTTCTAATATATTTCATATTTTCATTTATTAGTTGAAAAAATTAAAAATTGCATTTTTTTCTGATCTTAATTTTATTAGTCATCAAGACGTAGGTATTACGTGAAAGTAAAATAAACATTATTATTATGTCGTATTTTACTTAGGTATTTATAACAACTTCGGGCTGCAATCATGCCGTTGTCAGTTAATAGTCATCCAAGGAATTTTTATTATTGTTACTATAAAAAATGATTTGAGAAAATATCATTCTAAAATAAACTTTGAAGAAATCTCCACCAAATCACAATACATAAGGAAAAGAACATTTTACATAATTTCAAGGTAAAACTATGTTGGCTTAATAATAAAAAAAGTTCATGTAAATTTACCGTCCCCTAAGTACCACAAGGAGGGGCAATGGCCCACCCTGCCCCACTCATAAATATGAGCCTGGATGAAATATATAATAATACACCCATAAATACGTACATAATATACGTTTTTAAAATCCCTTGAATCGTTTTTAAAATCATTTGAATGCAGTGAGACCACATTTCATTAAGCGGCCCTTATCGATTATGTCTTTTTCAAGAAATATTAATTTTTAATATGTTCATTTGAAGTAGATAAAAATAAACTAATACACTACAATTTTCTTTGTTAATTTTCTTTATATTCAATTTTCTTTATTTGTTGCTACTGAAAGTCCTTACGATACCTGCGTGATACTATTACCATTATATCACATAACACATATGTGTTGAAAGTTTTTTTTATGGTTAGGGAAAATTGCCAAAGTAAAAAACAAATTGCGTACAATTTGCTATGTTAAATTTTAAAATTTAAAATAAAAATAAAATGTCATTGAATTTAATTTATTAGATAATATAATAATACGATATAATATAATATATAACATAATAATGTTAATTAATTTTTTTTTCATCCCATCAATATAATAATATAATGAATCCATAATTGAATTAAATTTATTAGTACAATCATATTATGATATTAGGTAATATTCTTGGTTCACATTGCCCGGGCAGGGCCACATTGACCGGGCAAAGTGTACTTTGCCCGGTATTCCACATTACCCGTAACATATACAATGTATATTATACATAATTCTACTGTACGTGTGTTGTGATTTATCTTTGTATAATATATAATTCTACTGTACGTATGATTGTAAGCGAACTCCTCCTAAACGGTTGGACCGATTTGAATGAATTTTTTCGTATGAGTTTGGGAGACGCCCTGGATATTTTAGATTCACAAATCATCGCCCTAGGTCCAACCAGGGGATGTGCTCAAACGGGGATTTAGAGATTTACGGTGGAAATTTTTGTTTATTAATGGTTGCCATGGGTTTTAAAACTAATATAATAATAATTATTGGTTGTGGTGAAATCAGTGTATTCATTCAATGCATTTAATTTTTTTGTATGCTGTGTTTTGATATTATATGTATCGCAATTATTTAGATATTGTGTGTATTATACTTACAATGCCACGTCTTCGTGGATGAGGAGGAAATATTGGTCGACAGACTCAGCATTCACAATTGGTCCAGCCGTTTAGGAGGAGTTCAGTGACATACTTGGTATAACTTTGATAATTTAGAGTTAAATTATAAAGTTACGTACAAACAGCACGGGGTCCGCGATCTACTGCAGTAGTAGATTGCCTATCTGATAATATACTGCTGCGAACCAGAATTTTTATTACAGGCAACAGAAAAGTTAAGATACATTTTGAACACCATACACCGAATATTAAATAATGAATTGAACAAAGTTTGAGTCATATTATAGAGTTGGTACATTTAACGAGAAATGAAGTGCATGGAATCAGCTAGTATGATATAAATTTCAAGTGTATACGGTTATTTATTTTTAAATTACAACAAAATAAGAAAGTAGGTAGCTATTTGAGAAATCCAGTGAATATCCAATGTTATAAAAATTTGAACTTCAAATTAATCAATTTAAATTATAAAAACATTTTCATAGAATAATACACATGTTTTATCATAAACTTTACATAATTATGCCCATATTACTACCAATAATGAGACCATTATGCTAATTAGTTATAATGTGATGGTCTATAACAACTACTCCACCATAAATAAGTAACATAAGTTACAATAATGTTGTATTTCTGTAAAACCATATTTAAGGATATTATATATAATTTATCCTTATTAGTTAGTATAAACATTTTAATAACTCAGAAACTACCTACTTATTAGAATTTTGATTTAGATTCAACGACATTTTCAAGAAAATTACCCTCTAAATACTTTGAAGTGAAAAGGGGGAAGGCCCTCATAAGAAAATAAGAAGTTTGTACCGCTACAGAAAACTCCTTAAAAGTTCCAAGTACCCATGATTTATAAATATTATTTTCAAATAATAACAAAATAACTTAAATGGTTATTCTTTGTTTGACTTAATTCTGTCCAAATTTGAACTTAAAATATCTATAAAAAAAAACCATGTCTGTATATTTTTAGATTTTATGGTTACAATATAAACTACATAATATGAGAAACCTTATTTTAAATTTTCAATGTTTAGCTATACCTACAAAAATGGAACATTTCTAACATTTTTAACTACAAATGTTGTCTAAATTTAAATTTGAAATGCTTTTAAAAAAAAGAACAAAAAAAAAATTAAAATATCTAAAAATAGCCTAACTGGTTGACATTTTATGATCTATATAAAATGTAAAAATTAAGATTTGATGAAAATGTCTAGTATCTTTAGTTATTGTGTAACCATTTTTTTATAAGCATTTAAAATTCAAATTTTGATAAAACTTGCAAATAATTTTTTAGTTAAAATGTATAAAATGTTTAATTTTTATAACTGAGGATTGACCATTTAAAACAAGGTTTCTCATAAGTAATTTATATTGCAACCAAAAAATCTAAGAAAATGGTTAAACAGTTTTTTGTTATAGATATTTGAAGTTCAAATTTTGACGAAATTAGATATTTAAACGACGAAAATCAAAAATTTGGTTACCCTTTGTTATTATTTAGAAATATTATTCATAAATCAAGGGCATTTGAAGCTTTTAAGGAGGCTCCAGCATATTGTGTTGGAACTTCCACAACTTGTAACAGGTGTGGTGGTATGCCTGACAAATCCAATGCGTTCTAAAACTCTGCTGGATAATTTACAGTTTCATTGGTATCGCAGACTGTATTGATAGATTTGTATGACACCAAGTCCCTTGGCAACAACTGTTGTATCTTCAAATTCAAATCGTCGACATCCACATTTTTTTCTGCTAAAATTACTCTTTCTGCCAGCCACTCAGTAGCGGATCCAGAAGTCACCCAAGAAAGGGGGGGGGGGTGAATTAAAAAAAATTAAATTGTCTTTTTGCTTAGCCACATATTATAATAGAAAATAACGTTAAGGAGACAACTCAAGAGGAGGGGACGAACGCCACTTCGCCTTCCTCGTATTCGCCACTTTGTTTGGCAATTTTATGCATCCAGTATTTTTATTTAAAGCTACATTTCCATCGTCGATATCTAACAGTTGTTATAAGTGAAAAGACTCCTAATGATTTGTCCTTTTATGTTCTTTAAGTGAAAATACTCTACAGGAAATGGGTTCTAATGACAAAACGGCGGCGGTTGTATAGGCGCCGGTGACCGTGACCGGATGCATGGCGGTGGAAATGGCACCGGCTTGCCATTAGTTTATGATATATTTGTTATATTTTGCTCACATTTTATATATATAAAATTGTTTTTCGTTAGCTCAGTCTGCTAACAGATTATTTCAGAAAAGTTTCGATAACCAATAACTATATCAGAAGGTACACATTGTTTCCACCAGAGCACGTTTTGTTTACCGGTAAAATATATTTGTTGGTCACGACATTCTTGAGGCCTATGCCACCACCACACATCCGGTCGTAACCGCCGGCGCCTATACAACCGCCGCCGTCTTGTCATTAATAAACATTTCCTGCAGACACATTTCTTGCCATTTGTACTAATAACACGTCAATCGATTAAAGAAATCGATAAAAATACTAATAGCTTTCCCAACCGTACATAAAACTGCAAAGTAGACATTTCCTTATATGATTAACTAATCGCATGTCAATCGCACTATCTCGACAATAGGAGACAATTCCTTCCATTAGGTGGCGTATCATGCCATTAGGAGTCTTTTCAATTAAAGAACAATCAATAAAAGAACAAACCACATATCCAGTCATACCCGCCAGCGCCTATACAACCACCACTCTCCATTGATCGTTCACCGCATAGGCGCAAATAGGTGATGGGGGGGGGGGCTAAGAGTTTCTATACCCCCTCCCCCCCAAATTTCAAACACTATTTACGCCACTGGTTCGCCGCCGTATTGTCATTAGGAGATATTTCCTGCCATTTAAAGCATTAGCTATTTGAATATCGTTAAATCTATATACTAATAGCTTGCAAGTTCGTACATAAAACTGCAAAGTAGACATTTCTTGCCATTTAACTAATTGCATTCTGACATTCCGGCAAAATTCCTTAATATTATAAAATGATCATATGGATAAGGTTAGGATGCACTTGGTTTCATTGAGGTCAAATCTGCACATAATCGTAAAATCGTGTGGTATTATGCTAAGAAATTTAGAAAAAATCAAAAATTATATAGATTTTCTCGATTTTTTAAAACCTGTAGGCCTAACTGAGTTGTTGAATAGAATTGTAGTCGCGCACCCAATAAAATTTAATTTAAAGCTTGAGGCTTTTTATAACCAGTCCCATGTAGAAAATTCATCATTAAATAGGTCATTCAAGACATCGGCCCATTCAATTATTATCGATTCTGATATAGGTGTATTAATAAATCGGGCTTTTACAATATTATTAAACGAAGAACAAATGTTACGTATTGTATCATTATTTTTGTAAACAATGATTCACGTCATTTGACAATCCAACTTTAAAATATAAATTTAGTGGTCGACTAGCATTACAATATTATAAATTAATTAATAATTTATGGTTCGCAATATGCGATTACCTATAATGCCTGATGCCCATACATTTCTAGAATTCAATTCCTGTCAAAACGCACAACGACATCCATTTACCAAGATATCGAGGCATTACTATAGTGAAAACTAATGAGAAAAGAGGTAAAAATATGACTCTAATACTAATAAGCAAGAACCCTTGAGTTATGGGCTTATTGTCAAACCGTTTGATGACGTCCCATTAGAGTTAAGGATGCTGCAGCAAGTGAAAACGGGAGGTTCTTTTCTCTTCATGAGGCATTGGTGAGTGATGTGGATATATGTCCTATTATGATACGGGTAATGGAGATCTCCTATTTTATAGATGTTGTCTTGATGTTGTCAAGGAAAGGCCAATGATAGGTGGCTCTTTTGATCTCGTGTAATTTGGTCGACAAATTGTCGAGAAAAAATCGTGTTTTATGTAAAAAATTTAACCAAATTATACATGTCAAATTCGCTATAAAATATTCTAATATTGGCTGTGTGTGTAATTGTAAGTATAAAAAAGAGTAAAAATATAAGGAAAACTGTAGTGTAATAACTAATAATGTAAGGTTATAATATAAATATATTTTTTAAGTAATTGATGTATTCACTACCGATATTTCCTTATTTTTATAGTTTGTAAGTGTTCTTTCTAAAAAATTTTTTTCAATTTTTATATTTTGAAATTGAAATGCTGCATTTAGACTGTTGATATTAATGTACGTTTTAGATTCTGAGTGGAACGATGAATGTATTGATTTTACAATGATGTGCGTTTTTTTTTATTTTTTATTTTTTATTTATTTATTTTTTTTATTTATTTTTTTTTGTGTCTGTGTACACAATAAGTAGTCGATAATAATGCTTCGATTTCAACTTCAGTATCTTGTT
>NC_042493.1:71694277-71726086 GCF_005508785.2 Acyrthosiphon pisum | reverse complement strand
TTGTAAGTTTTCAATTTTTTTAGTTTTTTTTTTCTATAAATATCAATAAAGTTTTATCTATTGACTATTGGGCCAAAAAGTGTAAAAAATTAATACAGGGTTCCTGATACATTGTTACAATAGCAGTTGAAAAATATTAAAAATACATAGGCACAATTTTTTTTTATAAGCATTTAAAGATCGAATTTTGACAAAATTTATCAAATTTAAAATTGAATAATTATTTTGTAGTTAAAAATTTATAAAATGTTCAACTTTTATATCTAAGGATTGACAATTTAAAACAAGATTCCACGTAAATATTTATTTATGTTGCCAAAAATTCTAAGAAATACATAAGCACAGTTTATTTTTATAGTCATTTTAATTTCCAATTTAGACGAAATTACATATTAAAAAACCTGGAATAACTATTTTAGTTATTTTGTTGTGATTGTTATGATTGTATAATATTATTTGTGGGTACTTGAAACTTCTAAAGTATACTATTATATATCTATGATAGTACCACGGTTTGTTGTTGATGTATAACGCGTTACCTGATTGATATTGTGATATGATTAATTTGGAATTTATTATTAATACCTATTATAGGTCAATTTTTTTTTAATACTATAGATAAGTATACCTATAATAGATATGTCTAATACCTAGACTGACAAACCGTCTCCACTCAGAATCGTTTTTCTTATCCAGTGACATTATATCATTGAATTCAAATTTAATACTATCCATTATACAGTGACCCACTTGTAACCTACTGTACAGCAGAGCGACATCAACTTACCCACCTTTTTTGTTTATATTTCTTTTAATTTTGTAATGATGGAATAAAAATAATAATAAAAACCTAGAAGATATATCTATTTTAGTGAAGATTAACTAAAAATAATAATATAATTAGCAGCGTTTATATTCCTGATCGTTCATCTCAAGACATCTATACAGATTATTTTAATACAGTCAACGATATAATTCATGAATATCCATTATCTGATTTAATTTTACTAGGTAATCTTAATATAGTACTTTCAGCTATTTCTCCTAATACATATAATTCTTTTTGTTTTCGATAATATTTCATTAATAAACACGATTCAGTATAATATAACGAATTCAAAAAACAATATTTTAGAATTTAGATTACGTCAATCAAACAATAATTCAATTAAGGTATCATTAAGGAAATATCCTATTATTAATGTTTATTCTCATCATCCACCATTAAAAATCAATTGTAATATAATAAGTAATGATGTAAACTCATTAAATATTAATGAATTGGTATATAATATTGGTGTAAAGCAAATTATCGAAGAATAAATACAATATTAGATTCAATTAATTGATATAGTTTATTCAATAACAATATTGATGGTATTATTTCAATTTTTATGCTCAACTCTTTTCTATTTTTAATAAATGTGTCCCTACTTACGAAAAAAAAATTTCATCGTATCCCAAATGGTTTAAGTAATGAATTTAAGGTTTTAATTAAAGAAAAAAAAAAGTCCTACCTGTATTTTAAACGGACTAATTCACAATACAATTTTATTAAATTCTCATCTTTAAGAAATCAATGTAAAATTTTGAAATAAAATACTATAATAAATACTTATTTAATATTTTAAACTTAATAAAATACAATCCAAAATACAATCAAAAATACTTCTGAAAATTTTTAAAGATAAAATATCTAATAATAATATTCCTAACATAATGAAGTATCAAAATGAAGAAATCGAAGGAAGGCAATCTATAATATATCTCTTTGGAAAATATTTTTCTAGTATCTATACATCTCAGCCATTACCCCAACTAAATTTAAAATTTATTTATAATAGTTATAAATTAAATTTTATTTGTACCTAATATAGACATATCTCTCATGGATACATTGAATGAACTTAACAATATTAATTTAAAGACAATTTATCATATCTAACAAGACCCCAAACAACAAAATCTGCAGTTCTCCAGTTTCGGAAATCTACTCCACTAAATTAAAATCTAGCAAAAAATAACTTTATTTATAACTGTGAAAACATTTTGTATTGACTAGGATAGTAGGATAATCCCTTTTTAATGAGCTATCAACCAACTTTCTAGCTATCATAGCTTAGGAGAAAAGTTAAAAAATATCAATTTTGGGACTGTTCACTCCGACGTTTTTGTGGATTGAAACCGCCGGTACCGCTTGGGTGTGATATCGGATCCCTCTCATTAATATTTTATATTAAAGCTAGCTTAATCACCCACCTACTCATTATTACTGAGTTACATTTTTATTACTAACCTAATAAAACACAAATTCTTGAAGTTTCCCAAATTCAGACTTTTTTTCATTTCAATTACTATATTTATTTGATTAAAAATAAAAAAAGTAAAATATCACGAAAAGAACTCGTAAATAACAAGTATCTATTTTTGTAATATAATAATATTATTTATGCTAATAGATTGATATTAATGACTACGTATAATTATTAATTTCTAATTTATCATAGTCTCAAATATATCTTTTAAACATATTATCGTGGACAACAATGTTACCCTTATAGTGGGTACATAGGTACAGTAAATAACTTTAACTCCGGACACTTCACATTTTGTTTCAAATGTATAAACATTTTTAAAAATAAATCATGTGTTTAATAATATAAAATAAAAAAGGGGGTACTTATTTGAAAAAAAAAGAAAAATTGTATCGATACAACACTTTATATAAATGACGTAAGACACTAAAACATCCAAGTTTTATAAAATAGTATGTTCTTTTAAAGTTTACTTAAAATTCAAAAAAGCAAGATATATTTAGATTGTTAATGAAGAAAATTCAGGTGAGCAATGAGCACCTAAAGTGTATTATAAAGATATTTTGTAGATCGTAGGTTAGGTTACAACACAATAATATAGAAATATTAAAAAATACATTTTTGTCAAATAAAACAAGATTTATTTGATTTGTTTTCAACACCAAACAACATAATATAATATATAAAGCTGGTAATTGGTATATAATATATAGTCAACCAGAAGCACACCAAAACGTACAGTATATTTTTTGGATACAACAATATATTATGTGTAAGTATACCTATATGGATATACCTAATGTGTAATTTTTTGCATGAAACCGTTTAATTGAAAACAGAAAACAAAAATAGTTATCATAGTATATTACGTCTTAATACGTAAACACCGACTTGAAATCACAAATATAACATGATGAAATGCCATGATATGTGTACAAAGTTGTTGTTTAACGTATTATAAAATAATTGAATGGTATATAATTTTGATTATTTAATAATGGTTGTAATTAAATATTCAGCCAGTTTAGTAAAATATATTAAAAAAAAAATTACAAGTCCTTAACAATTACGAGTATACTAATATATTTTCATATATATTTATAGTAAGTTTATAATGTAAATGAATATCAGTGTACAGAGAATACTTGCTGACAAAAAAAAAAGGAAATCAATTTCGTCACATTGCAACGGTAAAGTTTTAAAGAAAACGATAACGAATAATTTCTCACATAAATCTTTTGGTCTTGAAAATCTCACGCTTATTTCATTATACACACACCTTATATTTAATAGGGTACCTACCTACCAATTGTTATTTATTAATTTATTATTAAATTACATGAAGACTGCACCAGTGGCGTCCGCCCAATAATATAACAATATTAATATCATTGATATCGAGCGATATGCGATCTCAGGAAAAACGGTTTCCTATTACATATTTATTGATTTCGTCAATGGAACTCTTTGAAAAAAAAGAAAGAAATACGTGAAAACGATTTTGGTTTTTTGCATATTATCTCATGTCTGCGTCCCCAAAAATTCAAGAATTTTCAATTCAAAAAGGTAATTTCGATCGATTTTGTGTTTGAGTTAACGCTAGCGTTGGTGAAATACTTTGGGTATGCAGGTTTTTTATAATGACATTTCAACTAATGGGCAAAACTGCACGTAATTTAGTGGCCAATTGAAGTGGGATAATATTATAAAATATTAATAGGTACTATGTTTTTTAAGTTTCAATTTGTCAAGTTCGGAAGGGGCGCCAATGGAGTCTGTATGTACCTATTGTAATCAGGTATTTGAGATTGGATATTTGAACGGTCGGGCATTAGGTGTCGGAACTGAATAATTACCATCAGCGATGATGTTGTTTAATAAATATTATTATTTTATCCGGGGGAATTTAATATTATATTAAACGAAAATCGTATCCAGACCACGATAATTTATATTATTTTTTGATGCTATAAAAAAAAATACAATGTATGTGAGACACATAGGTAGGTAGATAGGTAGGTACCTCTATAATATTTTTCGTAGTTTCTGTTAATGCGTACGACATCGATAACTTATAATAGGTGGCTTAAGTATATAAATATGATATTATAAACATATAATAATAAAAGCGTTCCAATAATGATAATAATAATAATATATAACTTATATAATCAAAAATACATCGATTACGATTAAACTTAGGTTACAGTAACTAACCCGTTTGAGCGCCACAATGTGGCGTTTAAAGTTCCTAGAACAACTTCAATAATATAATCTTAATAAACTGTAGTAAAAACACAAATTAACACTTATTAAGTAGGTTTGCATAGAACCTGTCCATAAGTGTAAAAAAAAAACAACACATTAAATGCAATTATAGCATAACATCGAAAACGTATAATTTCTATTTTTTTTTTTTTTTTATATATATCATTTTTCCCTCTTCAATCACTATTAAGAATATACTTTTTTTTCTTTTTATAGCTGGTAACAAATACAATATAATAGTAGTTACCAATAATTGCGGACCGACAAAAACAATACATAACGATAACTCAGAATCCGTGAAATCGTTCCACAAGCGCCTATACATTATACTATATTGTGCAACGGCAAGTGTCGAACAATTTATTGAGAACGCTCGACGAGCGACAGCCAAAGTTCAACATAATATTATTATAATATGGCTTTCAAATAATTATTGTCCACGTCTCTTTTTTCCGCGATGGGCGCTAACACGGAAATTATTCTCCTGACGGGTCGTAGACGGATAATGTACAATATTGTATATTATATCGGATACTATAGCGTTAGTCATAAAAGTTATAAGATTACTATAGTGGCCGCTTAATACCGATGATCGAGAAACACAGCTGCGTCCAAGTAAAACATGGTAACCTATCTTATACACAATGGTGAATATTAGTGCATGGGATATAATATCAAAACTTTAATTTTTTTTTAATCTATAGTCGTTGAGATTGGTTTTGACTCGCGTTTTTAGCAGTTATTCGACGTGGGAGGAAAACGATTCCGAATTTTCTAATAGAATACTGACAAGTGCCAACGCGTGATATTGTGCACGTAAAAAAAGGAAATATCGAAGAAGCGAGCATACCTATTAGAAGGTATATTATATTGTAAGAATAAAATATGTTTGTGCTTTAAACATTCATTATTAATAATACAACGATCGACAGCAATGTAGGATATTTATTATTTATAACATCTATGCACAAAAAATGATTTTGCTTAACGGACGCAGGACACGAATGAAAAGCAATAATAATTAATAATCGCTATTCTTAAATTAATTTAATAGTCACACTATAAACAAATACGCCGACGATTTAATCAACAATAACTACCTTTAATGATTTAGAGTGCGCATCATTGGATCAAACTGGCGATCCACCGGTAATATTGAGTAATGGATAAATTGTTCACCTAATCTAATGAATTGCAATTCAAACTGGTGGCAAAACGATTCAATCGGTAATATTTTATCCTAAAAGTCAACGATCAAACGAGATGTTTTTCGGGTAGGCGTTAAACAATTAATATATAGGTTAATATGAGGGGTCTGATTATGATGAAACAAGTTCGTCGAAGCGTACGGATAAACTAGCGACGACCTGTCAACAACACGGAATACGATAACCGTACTCAGTCTGTGATTTCCGGATATTAATTATTATTATTGAACAGTTTACAATATTTCTGGGCCTGGGGACAAAGTCGTGTAGGCAAAACAAAACGCGTCCGATCCACGAGCGTATTTTAACCTATAACTTAACACAATAAACAAATTAAATCTAAATCCTTTATA
Organism: Acyrthosiphon pisum; assembly: GCF_005508785.2. Taxonomy (NCBI): domain Eukaryota; kingdom Metazoa; phylum Arthropoda; class Insecta; order Hemiptera; family Aphididae; genus Acyrthosiphon; species Acyrthosiphon pisum. Next base: position 71,719,942 of record NC_042493.1, on the reverse strand, counting down.
CGGAAGATTACAAACTAATGTCAACATTGTTGTTCAAACACTTTAATATTATAAAATATATTGTGTGTAATGTTTGTGTGTGCGTGTGCGTTATTGGTATGATAGGGTATAGGTGAGCTTAATGTTCACTCACACGATACCAAAATAATAAATTATAATATTACATTATAAATAACCAACATGCAAAAATAACGTAGAGAATAAATCGTAGTAGATATCTAATTAATGCGTGCGATTTTGTTATGAGATGACTGTATAAGAAAAAAAGAAACACAATGAAAAAAACAAAAATTAAAATCGAAATTAAGTGCGTCCGATTATTGATATTGGTAATGCTATAATAAAAGGAACAAATGGCAATAGATAATATACCGTGAATAGCGAACATAATATTATATTATATTACCATAGGTATTATTGGGATATTTGGAAAAATATAATGGCATGCAATGTTTTTGTGGTTTGGAAAAAAAATATAATGTACGAGATAATAAAATAAATAAATAATATAAATAGTAACGTACAAAAAAATTAATATATTGTTAAAATCGACATTTCTTGTATAAATTGTACTGTAACTTGTTTTTGTGTATTTTTTTCCAATTAATGATATAATATATCGTTTTAATATTGCATATTACTAAAATATGATGTTAACAAATTCAAACATAGAAAATAATAATACAAATAAAATAATAATATTAACTTAAAGTTCTAGATACAAGAAGTCATATTATCACAAAAATTAAAAAAAAAAAACAAATATATAATTTAATGAAAAAACCCCTTTGTGTTGCTCCCGAGAGCGCCAAAATAAAATATAGGTATGATTCGTTTTTTATCGTAATATAATATAAATATATATTATGTATATATTTATATTAAAAAAAGTAAGTATTAACTTTTATTAATTTATATATACTATATTAAAAATAGTAATATTATAACGGGATAAAATTAAATGTCATTTATAGATTATTTACAAATTAATATAATATGCAATAACAATGAGAGAAAAAATAATAATGGTCAAAATTAAATAATGATAAATTACCATAGACAGAAATAATAATCAATACGCATTTACTCCTTCTTTTCCTGTTCCTCTTCCGGTTCCTGTTGTTCCTGCCGTTCTTCCAGATTTTCGTGCAACAATACCGAAATCGAGTCCTTAACCGCGTGGAACATGATATTCTTGATCTGCAGCTTGTCCTCGTGATTAATGTGGTTGCTGGACAGTTCGCGGAACTCGTTCATCAACCGGAAACACTGAGATACGTTTTCAGGTGACACGAAGTCACCAGCAACCTTGATGCAGCTGTGCAGATTTCTCACCTGAAAACGACACACAAGCACGTTTAGCGTCAAATGAGAGTGATAAATGATAATAAATATTATGTTTATAATATAATATTACAATATTATATTATCGTGTGTTGGTGAACAAATTTCGAAGAAGCATGACGTATTTCGTATAGTAAAAAAAAGTCAAAACATTATATGGTGGAATTCTGTGGTAGGTATGTTATAATGGCAATAGTATTATGTTGACCATAATTTATAAAATATATGATGGATTATTATTATTATTGTTATATTATAACACGTGTTGTACCTGGTGTGGGGCTCCGGCCGGGATGAATATGGCGTCACCTAGACACTGTACCACCGCGTAACCCTGGACACCGTATTCAGTATACAACCGCGCCCTGAGATCTGCATCCAAGTATGAGGATTGGTCGTGGATGGGATCGTGGTTAGGTTCCAGTGGTTCACCGCGTTCGGCGCTCACTTTGTTCAACAGGTCACGTATCGAGTCTGCGTCCTTGGCGTGATAAATGTGCCACACAGCTCCCGGCAACTCTTTGGGTTCGCGGGCCCGTCTCCTACTTGCCATGTCACAGCCAGCCTCGTCGATCGCCCGATACGCTTCTGAAACGTCCAAAATATTATAGGCAAATAAATAGACTGACCATAGCGATATAATTCTGTAGGTGTGTATAAGACCAAACTAAAAAAATACATTCCTAAATTAACCAACTAAATCAACTACAAAATAATATAGAATATTGAACATTGATTACAATTTATCATCATAATTTTATAAAATAGACATTTTTATACCAAAAAAAATACAAGTAAACGTCAAAGAAAAAGCAACATAAATAAATAATATAAAAGACAAAAATTAACTTTGCATACACTTTACAAGTTAGACTAGTCAGTCAAGTGAACATTTTTTCAGCATCTTCAAGTATACGATTGCTGTAATATAATTATCAAATTACAATAATAAAAGGACAAAGAAACTTTTCCGTGTTGGAAAAGACATTGGTATCACGAACATGACTTTTAATTTGCAAGAAAATAATTATTTTATTATATTCACGTGTTCATCATAATCATTACTATGTTAAAACGTATGAACTATGTCACTAGAGCAACTGATGAGTTCATCAAGTGTCACAAAGAAAAAGAAGCGTCTTACGGAGTTCAGAGCTTATCGCAGCAAGACAAAGATATAAATTATGTATATCGAATAGGAAAATATCAATTTGCTTTTGTGCATGAATATTATTGTTAATATTAGGTACTTACCCTTTACGTGCCATTCATGATCAGCTTCGTCTTGGTTCTCACTCTTGTGCGAAATAGCCACATACACCATTACATTAACTGCATCCGATACGTCCAAATGTAGATTAGTTGTACTCATTAACCGTTTTCCGGAATCGCGATTTCCAGCGTTCCCGTAAGCTGAGTACATTTTTGGCCCAAGATCTGGTCGTACAAAACATGCCGGTAATCTAGCGGCCAAATTAAGATTTCCGTCGCGTAGAGTATAATCTTTTAACGGCAATACTCTCATTAGATCATCAAATCTGTATCGGAAAACGCTAAATACATTAGATTGATTTTACTGTTCAAGTAATCATAAGAAAACTGGAGATACATCGAACGTTAAGAAAATAGTTACCTTTCAGGTAAGGTGTCCGCAAAATCAGTGCCAACTGGCCAGTCTTTTAGTTTCAACAACATGTGTTTACCATCCAAACCTTTAAGTCGCTTGCTTTCGTCCTCAAAACCATCCCAAAACTGTTTCATTGTCTTACCCTCGACAAGCATACCAGTTGCACAGTCAATCAAGTCGTTGGTAAATTCACCGAAGTCACGACTAAACGAATAAGGACTCCACAGTTCCGGATTTAACCTTTGGCCCACGTCACTGACCATCACTGGTTGACCTCTTTTCCACTGTTCCTACAAAGCACCAATCAATTTCCGTTAAATACGTGGAGGTAGTCAAAACAGTAATTTATTCAACATATTATTTCACGACTAAAGTAAACATAATACATTAATACAAATACGCGCAATACAATACGACCATCAATTTCGATGCGAACATTTTGATTACGATTACACATTTTTATACCAGTAGTTATTTATATATATGAATAACTGAATAAGAATTTACTTGAAACATATCGCAGTTAGTAGGATCTTCGGGATCCAAAAGTCTCAACAGTTTTCCCTCACATAGCCATGTATGGGGATTGTTCGGAAAAAATTCTCGGCTCTCTGCCAGTGTCATTACACGTGGCGGAAGCGGCTCGCGTGGAATAGTCTTCAGATATTTATTTTTCTTACGGACAAAGTGTTTAAGAGCCTGCCCTCTCCTTCTCGGATGAGATTGTACACTCACTCGTCCGCCATTTGAACACTATGGAACACAAACGAAAATAGATAAATAATAAATAATTTAACAATGATTTAATTTGCATGCGTTTATTTTACCCCGGCAATCTGCGGTTCGATGTTAATAGCATTTTGGGAAAGACTCTTTGATTCCTCGGCAATATTTCCCGATGAGCTCTCAGCAAGACTTTTCTTAGATTTTTCAGCAGCATTGATTTTCGAACCTTCGGCAGGAATGTTTTGAGAGTCCTCAGACATTTTAATTTTTGATTTATCAGCAGATTCGTTTTTCAAGTTCTCAGCAGAACTGTTTTCAGAATTTTCAGTAAGACTGATTTGAGAGTTCTCAGTATTTGAAGTGCTTGCCTGTGATACTGAAGGCACATTGTCATCGTCGTCATCAGTACTGGAATCGCCCTTAAAATACAGAAAAGACATATTATAGTGATAGTATATGATATATATTTGAGCATATTTATACATATAATACATTCAAACCTTAGGGCCCTATAACTATATAATTAGGTAATAATAGTATTGAGAAAATAAACCATATTTCTTAGTACCTAGATTGGAAAAAAATAAATTGTTTTCAGGCACGAAAAATATAACACAAAGCTGAATCTAAAGAATAATAAGTATTTTAGAAGTTGAGACTTTATAAGCGTGCAATAAACTTCTTTTTTACCTATATATTATAATGATCCAAATTAAGGGACATGCACGTGACCTGTTTTTTGCTCAAAAACATACCTTGTATGAAAAACTCTCAAGCCTCGTAGAGTGGTCAGATATTGATAATATATTTTTTTTTTTTTTGGATAGAGAAACTCTTTTTACAGGACATGAATTTTAAAAACTATTTCTAAACCATATTATACGATTTTCAATACGAACAATTTTTGTCATTTTTACTATGTTTGTTTTAAGCATCGAAAATCAAAGTCCAATGCGCACTGTAGAAAATCATCCTTATTCTACCGAAAAAAAAACAATAATCAAATTAGACAACTCTATGATGTGCGAGAATTGTTCCTGTAATGCGTGTTTTTATCAAAAAATCATACTGTTCATTTTTAGACAGCAGTGCCGTTGATATGTCCACACATATACTTAGATAGTCCGGTACCTGCATACAATCCCACTCACACTAATCAACATTGACGACTAACACAAATGATATAGGCGGCGGTAATGAAATTATATATTGCCCAAATAATGCCCCTTACTAAAGATCCCTTATAAAGACCGGATTTTGACACTCGTCCCTCTTCGTTCATTTCAGCACAATATAGTAGTATATAACAAATATAACAAAATATATAATAAATCATCACGTTCTAAAATGATCATGAGCTTTGCAACACTATTTAAAATGTTTAAGTTGTTCATAGAAATAATGAATTATCTTAGATTTTGTAACATTTATTAAATACAGATGAGCTGACTATAAAATATGTGAAGTTAAAAAAAAAAATATATTGTTTCAATATATAGATTCAACTTTAACTAATAATATATTACCATATAATTAAAAATCGTTCAAATTTTAAATAGAAATAAATATTTACCGGTGTCTCAGGGAAAGGATGGTCTGGACAACCACATTCTATTGCAAGGTTCCACAAAGTACTGACTTTGTGTAATTCAGAGAATACAACGTCCATCGAGTCACTGGCTACGATTTGTGTAAGCATGAGCCGCTCAACGTCGTGATTATGTTTGCTGTTACATGTCATCCACGTGAATGTGTCCTTCTCTCGCAGGTCCTTCTTAGTCATAGTCGCGGCGTTTGGCAACTCTGACGAGCCATTGAGACGCGCCTGCACAACAACCATAATATATTTGTGTTAGTTATATAAGTATAATATTGTTTGGTGAAAATATTTAAAACCAAACGTATCCCTCGTATATGTGATTCGATTTAGCATAAAAAAGTAAGCAAAACGAACACGTGAATAATACTTTACTTAACATCAATTTATGTAATGAAACGTGTGAATAAATACAAACCGTCCATTAAAAATTAAAAATACTGATACTTATATAATATATAGATACTTCTGTGGGTATTAAATCAATTAAATTTTTATGATTTCTTGGTTTCAGTATTGTGAGTTAATAAATTAACCGTGCATTATTTTGTTTTTAATTTAGACTATATGTTTACAGTATTTAAGTAGCATTCACTCGAGAACACATAGTATTAACTAATATTAAAAGCTAGATAGGTACTAAAATAAAATTATAATTTCTTAAACAAGTCTCATATAAGTTTTTAATAAATGTATTGGTATGTAGTTGCATTATTTTTCAACTGCACACATTGTTAAATCTTTTATAAGGAATAGTATAAAATAACTAGAAAAAAATTATTGATACGTTTAAGATAAACGATTATTAAAAATAAATAAATATATATATTATATACCTTAACACAATCGATGCAAACACCAAAACCACATTTTGCGCAGGCCCAGTGGTAGTTAAAAATAGTCGTAAGACAAACATCACACATTTCCCTCACACCATTAGCTGCTTTTTTCCACGCAATAGGTTTGCCTGCAAAACAAATAAAATATAATTTTTAAATTCACTTTTAACACGTGAAATTAATTACCTTGGAAATATGGTGACAGAGTTAGAGCTTTATTTTCTTCTTTTACTAAATAGCAAAATTGACGACCAGCCTCAACTAACACTTTTTTTGCAACTTCAACATCTAATGAACTTGGTGGACATTTTGGGTTAGGTAGCCAAAGATTCGCATCATCCTAAAATAAATTTTTAATTAATAAATTATGTTCCTTGAGTTTTAAACATAATAGGCATGAACTTACTTCAGTAATATCCAAGAAAGGATCGGGAAACCCAGCATTCATTAATTGCCCAGTTTTGTTTGTGAACAACCGACGAAATGCATAGAACCGACAAAATATGTTATCAATTTCATCTTGCGTCATTAAATCATTTTTCTTATTGTTTATGAATATACGACATTCTCGACATTTATGTATCTTTGGCCCAGCATTTAAACATGGGCCCGATTGAAAAAACCGCACTTCACCGTCATTATTTTTTCCTTTTTTCAAAGGTATACTTACAACAACCTTTGGTTTTCTTCCTCTTTTTTTAGGAATCTTAATCGGTGGAACTTTCTTTTCCGTATCTAAAGGCTTGTCATTGTCTGTTGTGCCTTTATTTTCCGGTGGTATCGCAGGATTAGAAACTTTTCTTTTCTTACACTTTTTGGTCCCACTACCTGATGATGTCGACGGTTCTGAGTACGAAGTACACGGCAAAATTACAGGAGGCAATGTTGCCTCAATATTATCGTCCGACGAGTTTTTGGAAATTTTTCTTTTTTTGGTAATTTCACATTGTAAGACTGGAGGAGTATCGTCCATTTGAGAGAAAGAATGTGATGGATTTTGGTCAATATTGACGCCTGCTTCTTTTAAATCTTCTGCCCATACATGGCGTTGTAACCATGCTTTCTTTAACTTGTGATGATGGGTTTTTATTCCACTAGACATTTCTGTATACGTGGCAGGCATTAGCACTGGAGGAGGTGTAGATGGAGAAGAATCATAGGTAGTCGAGTTGGTGATTGGGATATTTGAAGATGTTGTCACCGAACTTTCTGTTGTAACATTTGTTGATGATGCGGTTTTTGAAATTGATGCAGGAGTAATTGTTGGAATCTCTGTTGAAGCTGTAAACTGGGATATTGAAATGGAAGTTGGAATAATTGTCAAATTAGGTAAAATGGTAGATGAAATGGAAGTTGGGATAGTCTTTGGATCAATTTTTGAAACAGTAGACGGAATGGAAATTGGGACAGTTATCAAATTAGCTGTTGAAATTGTTTTTGGTTTGCTTGTTGGATTACTCGTTGAAACAGTAGACGGCAAAATTATAGAGTTGGTCGATGAGAGTGTTGTCGTTAAGATTGCTGAATTGGTAGTCGAATTGCTTATTAATGTGTTCAATGGTGAGCTCACATTATCGTTAACAGGCAAATACATTTCTAAATAGTTATGTTTTTTAGATTTGACACAAACATTTATATCATTTGTATTTGTGGTATCTTGAGGATCTGGTTTGGCATTTTTGTAGTTAGAATTTAAATATAAAGGAACATCAGTTTCAGGTGTAGCTTTATTACATATCATAACTAGATCTAATGCTTCCGTTTGGAGATCATCAATTGGTACTGCGACAGGTACAAATTTTGGAAGGGCACTAGACATCATTGCATTTAAGTGTGCTGGAGGAGGCGTGTCTAAATCTCTTTGAGCATGATCAGTTTGAGGTGGATATAAAGCATAACGACCATGTGTATTTAACAGAGGCCCAGGATGATGTTGTTCCGGAGAAGAGTTGTGACCTTTTAATTGACTAGTATTCACCGAAGAAGATGATGTCCTGGAGTAATGCATTGGTTTGGCTTGTTTTGGTTCTTTATTATCTAATTTTACAGCGGGAACTGTTAGGATAGTAGGAGTACGATTATACAAATAAGCTTCTGGCGCAGGCATCGATGAGTTTTTGTACGAAGACTCGTTTCTAACTATCACTGATGAATTGGAAGGAGGTGCGTACACATGATTTGTATTCATGTAAGGAGCATACGAGATCATATTATTGTGGTTTCCACCATCGTTGGTATTGTTTAATACATTTTCATGATCGAAATTCGATATAGGAACGGTCCGACTTCTATAGTGCGCTTGCTGCTATGAACATATAAATAATAATAATAGTTAAATAAACATTTCCAAAAATAAAATGTATTATTGATATTTACGTTTTGTGCATATGAAAAATACAAAGTAAATTTTATTTTTTTTTATGAAAACAGACTGCTCGCGTATTATAGTCTATCGATAAAATAAAAAAAAAAATTTATTCTGTTCTGAGAAAAACGGGATTATAATATTAATTTTATATTTTTTTGTTGAAAATGTTCGTGACTATGCATGATTTAAGACTTTAATCACAGATTTCTAGTATACCATAACATAACGTAACTACCTAAATAAATATATAATATACAATATTTATATATTTAAAACTCATAATTCCAATTAATATTTTTTATTATTTGTTCTTAAGCTTCCATGAAAATGCTTATTAACTTATATAATTAACTTTTGAGAACACTTGAAATTTGAAAAATTACAAACACTTAACGAATTGAGATCTTCTCAGAATTGTTTTTTAAATTAGAATTTTCTAATTACAACACACCAAGTTTTTATACTAATTTTCTAACTTTAACATTGTTTGATTGATAATAAATTTGATTTCATAAAAAATATTGTTTAACTAAAAAATACATTTTTAACTATCCTTTAGTCTATTTAAATGTATACTTACGGTTGAAGGTCTAGAAGATGATGGACCAACCGGTGTTGATCTGGTCGGCGCATATTTATTTTTATTTTCTTTCCAATCATCGACTCCTCGATGATTGGTGGTTTGATTTGCCCCATTTAGAGATGTATGTCTTTGCTTAGATGTATCTTGAGTCTTAGATCCTTGACTTGGGTACACATTTTTCGGTGGAGAAGGCAAATTTGATATCCAATTGGTTCTCTGATAAAAATAATATTTAAATAAAGTTATATTTTATATAGGAACTTTTTTCAAACATAATTTATATATTTTGAGAAACGATAGGGGCTGCATGATTGGATTCAGATTGAATACATATTTATTTTATATACATTTGACTAATTTAAAGAGAACAATGCAAACATCCCCTCATACATTTAAGAATGCAATATAGAATTTAGATGAATCACATTACTGTCAATAAATTATAGGGTCGATTGGGTAATATTTGATATGGATGTCTCTTCAAATACAATAAATATAGCTGTAAACATAGCAAACCTTTATGTTATTATATTCAATAATAATATTTACGTACACACACATACACACACACGCATATATATATATATATACATATATGTATATTATAATTATATACATGGGTTTTTTTGACCCTGCTCATATTTATGTTTGTTTCTAAAATCATTATTGGGAATAATGTAAGTACACTATTATTAAGGTATTATGTATTTATTAGGTACCTATAATTTAAAACGTACAATAAAAGTAAAAATAAATAATGACGAGCGTATAACTAATTATTTAATTTCATACTGAATATGACATTTATTTTTCAATAAAGATTAAAATATATGTTTCTTTTAAGACGATCTTCTTTTATACGTTCTCTTGTAAAGATAAAACTAATTATCTAATACAAATAAAATAAAATACAATGAGCACTTTGTTATTAAATAGAATATCTGCTGTAAACTGTAATGTTTTTTTTGAGCTGTGTAATTTAATCAGACTGTTTTTTTCACGATAAATTATTGATGGGATATGTATTTTTAAGAACAAGACTTAATAATTGATAAAGTTGATACTATCAACTTTATCAATGATTAGAGAAAAAAATATTTATTTAATATACATATTGTTAATTTTTCAAAACTTGTGTTACTGTAACAATTTTTAGTTTTCTATTAAACGTTTATGCTAAAAATCCATTGCTACATTAATTTTCGTGAGATTTGTATTTCAGATTAGGGATGCAGAACACGTTGATGGGCAGTACTGCTATAGCAGTAATGTTAAAAGTTGATGTCGTGGGGCATTTTTAAATATAACTGCTATAGCAGTATCATAAAAACCTTCCAAAAATTGTCATTACTGCTATAGCAGTGATATTTTCAATGGTGTCTTATGAGGGGATAGATTGTTGTGTCCCCCGACATCTTAGCGGACAATTTTGCACTGCCCTACAGCATAAAACCCTACAGCAGTACTAAAAGCATTACTGCTATAGCAGTAATGAAAATTGGCGTTTTAAGGATGGTTTTTTTTCGACGGCGGCCACGAGACTGTCCATCAACGTGTTAAAAATAATATAACTACCACTAGTAGTTTCATCGACAAAAAACTTAATACGATTTGTGAACCTATAAATATTATATTGCAAGGTATCCAATTATCTGTTGTATATTTATCGCATGGAAAAGAAAGGTGTATTAGTAAATTATCTTTATTTAGTAATTTGTGCGATATTTAAAGAGGATTAAGTCCTATCTAAAAAAACATTATAATACAAGTAAATATATTTTTTTCACATTTGTTATTGAGATATAATTATTAATAAGTATAATATATTCTAGTTATTAAAACAGACTAAATGGGTAGGCCTTATTAGCATGTTAACGATCACTCATAATAACACCAAACGAAGTAACGTATATGAGCTTTAAGTCTCAAAAAAAGAAGACTTGATTTTGTGTTATAGATATTATACCTACGTCAAATTGTAAATATTTATTTTTGCATAATATTATGGATAATATAATAATAAAAATATTGCTTAAATACCACATATATTTGTAATAGAAATTTTATCTTAACAAAACATTTAATCACAAGTAAAATACTATTATGTTATATAATATTAGAATTTTGGTAACGTGTTTTGTATTTATGTTGCTAAAAAGTTAATATAATTTAAGGTAACGTGGAGGAAGTTAGTCGCTACTGGATAAAACCATATCGCCCAACTCAAGACAAAACCTAAATACACCACTGGTTTAATGAATTTGGGAATAGATGGTTTCAAAATGCCAACTATTTCAATTGCAATATTCATGTAAGTAATAAAGGTATATTTAGATATTATAAAAATTACCTTATATGATATAAGACAAAACATTTTTCAGATAATATTTACATTATATTACCCATAAGGATTCATTTGTGACTATTATTGATATTTTAATGTATATTATCTACATAACGCGTTTAAAACATGTAATGCTAGGTTGACCATGAGCTAAATACCTTTTGTATTTTAGACTTTTGACAAATAACGGTATTTTGATTACATTTGTCGATAATATCAGAAAAGATCCCCAGGGCGGTTATCATGCTATAAGATATTAGTATCATATTTCCGAATTTTACATAAACGATCACATATTATAAAGTACCAATATGTCAAAAATAATAGAAAAATACGGTATCTATTTAAAGAAAAACAAATGTAAAAACCATTTTCTTTGATTTATATGGAAGATTCATGGTATTTTAAGATATTTATACGATATAAGTGTACGAAAAGTATATAAGTACCTATATAAGAGATGTACAGCTTGTACTCGTATGACATTTTAGCGATAAGTTTTAGTTTGATTTTATTGTAGAGGGTTATTTTTAAGACGAGGATATTTGTTGAACAACAACGAGCAGTAATTAAGAGGACCTGCCTATATTGTCTCCGTCTTACAAACGTACAGCAATACAACTTAGCACATAATATATATTATATGTTCAGTAGTTCCAATTTTGTGAAGTAAGCATTAATAACGAAGTATTTTATGAAACTTCTGGGTAAAAATATTATTTGTCTTTTGGTCATAAGGTTTCTACGATACTTTAATTTTTAAGGGAGTTATGAGAATTTTTAATATATTTTTTCCTACTAATGACTTGATTAAAAATTTAAATACCATAAAAAACGAGTGATAAACGCATATTATAATGTTTTTACCATTAAGTTTCGTAATATATCGATTTACTCTACTTCTAAAAGAGACCTCTTAAACATAAGCAATACAAAAAAATAAACATTAGTACCTATATTACATATTATTTATTTCTTAATTTTCATATTAGCTACACATAATATTCAAAATTTGTAGTAACCAGTGAAAGACATTGCAATTGTCAGTGGTACAAATTATTATTTTACTTATAAAAGTATAAACAATCAAAATTTTTTTATTATTAGCAAAATATTTTTGTACGCTAGTATTTTTCGTTATGTTTGCAAGATTAGGTTTTAGATAATTTATTAAGACACTGTAGTGAGTGGTGGATGAAAAGTATAAACCAATACATATTTCTGCTGCTTTTGTTTAATTCGACGTAAGTTTGAAGTAAAACAAAAAAAAAAAAAATAATGAAAAATGTATAGCTTTTTGCATTATAAACGAAGCAACTTTATACATTGGTCTTAAAATACAATCTTCGGGGAATTAATAATGTGTTGCAAAAGTATAACAATATAAACACTAAAGAAATTATAAGAAAAAATGAAGGGTAATTAATCGAAACTCTTACCCTTTGTTGCTGAGCAAGTTTCAGACTCTCCTCGAAATGCTGATGGACAGCTGCCTCGGCTTGTTGCTTTTCGGTATGTTCGCGATTGCCTCTCTGGTGACGGTTTACCAGCCGTTCGATTTCCACCTGCCCGTACTCGTTATTCGAAACGTTCTCGATGGGCACACCTCCGCTCCTGTTTTTGCCACCCCCGGCAGGGCCTTGTGCGTACGGCGGCTGTTTGGCTCTTTTCGTTTCTTTGTAAACGTCCTTTTCCGCATTTCCTCTGCGGCGAAAAATAAAGAAAACGATGCATGATAGACAACATAATATAATCTTGCAGACAAGCTCGTTATTCGAAAATCTGAACATGGTATGTCTCGGTTTTTACGTCGTAGGTAAATGTGCGATATATTTTATTTGAGACGACAATTATTATAACTGACAACTATACAGCGATATTATAATATATTTGTCAGTTTGTCATGTGTACATTTCAGTGTTTGCAAACTTCTCTAAGAAAACCTATTCACGTTTGTCAACTTTACAAAATATGAATTCGATCAACCACCCGTGATCGTTTTATTTCATTCTAGAGTTGTAAGTTAATAGGTAGGTATTTTTAAGCTAAGTATTTTATAAGCTGAAAAGACTATTGTTTCTCTAATTACATAAAAAAAACAATGATAACAATATCAAGATTAGGATATTCATCGAAAGGTTTTGAAATATTTTATACGCCGTTATCGTTCATTAAAAAATAAACTAAATATTTTCCAAACATTGAAACAAAAGCAATATAATATGTGATAACGAGCCAAGATGTAGAACATAAAATTATAGAAGTATGATAGTATCGCAGTAATATTGTTTATGTATTTTGGAATAAATATAAAAAATATAATGCACAAACTATACGTCAACCACAATTCAATAATAATCAAAACATTTTTGAATTATAATGCAATAAAATTGGATTTTACAATGACTTGTCCATCTCTGTAATACAAAATAATCAAAGACAGTAAAGTTAAAGAAAATAATTAACTTGAGATACCTAGTTAAGTTAAGTCAACGTTAAGAATGTATAAGTTAATAGTTTAACTATTAGTTAAATATTCAACTTTAAAATTTCAAAGATGTAATAATATAAAGAAAAATATTAATTTAATTCAGTCAAGTTTTTTTTAATTACTATAAGGGTCACAATACTCACGAATATAGTGATTATGGAACTTTCAATATTTTAGAATACCGAACAAGTGTTCGATTAAAAATGCATCCAATCCCACCTTATAAGGTACACGTTTGTAACAACTAAATTACTATCTACGAATATATTTTATTTCGTTATTTATACCTATCTAAAATCATTGATTGTGGAGTGATTAAACAAAAAAAATTATCAAAGAATACGTTTTAACTAGTTATAGAATATATTATTATGTGATAAGTATAAACATGATTTTAACTTAGGTAACATATTATTTTTTGAAATTAATTAGAAAAATTAACTTTTCAATTATTTAACGTTAGGTTGTACCTGCTATTTAGTTGCTGCTGTTCGTTGGGGCGATGATGGTGGTAATAGCTATTGGCCGCCGTCGAATTATTGTTGCCGTTTGCCACGGGAACGGTAGGCGGTTTCCACAGCATTCCTCCGGCTGCGCCCATGGTCGGCTGCATCGCAGACGGCGCTGGAGTCTGAGGCGGCATCGCTGGCGGAGGCCCGACAGACGGTGGGTGGAAAGGCTGATAGGGCATCATCATCTGTGGCATTTGCGCCGTGTTCGACATGAAAAGGCTCTGATGCTGAACGCTGTCCACGTGTCTTATGGGACCGTTCGACGACTGGAAAACGCGATATAACAGTGAGTTGGTGGTAAACAACAGCACATGCATTATGTATTATTATTCAATTATTTTACACAAACGATGCGGCAGCAGTACCTGTGAGCACCCCGCAAGATGAGAACGTAATGTTCAGTTTTGTTTGGGCGACCCACAGACACGGATAATAATTAATAACATAATAATATAATACGACCCGTTGACTATCGCATGATTATGAACTATCATCGTGACGATTATTATCGATTTTACCTACAAGAGCTCGAGCGTGGATATATATAAACCAGGTATAATGTTTAATACAAGTACAGATGTGAACCTATACGTGTAAATAAATTCCAATAGAATAATATAAAACAAAATATAGATATTGTGAAAGGTTTTCGACTGTAAAGCCGGATACCCACAGAGACGATACATTTATAAAAACGATTTAGATTGTCCCAATTGTGATGGGAAAGTTGAGATTTTGTTTTGTTTACTATTTTACCATTATATGTGTACCCGGGGCATAATTTAGCTTATAAAATCAAACGCGCATAAGACGAAGATTATTCAAACACAAAGCAGTTTAATAATAATTATAATGTACCAAAATACTAGGATTCAGCTTCAAACATTAAGTCACCGTTCGATGATCGTCGGCCGTCGATAGATATTAAATTGATCGTGATGGAAGTTTTATGATTGAAAAATGCTCATGTGCAGTGAGACGGATAATTATCCGTACAAATATATGCAAATGTCAATCAGCGTTGTGCAACCAGAGGTATTTCAGTAACATAAAACGTGCAAAAATAATAATATTTAGGCTTAGAAATATTAACAACATATTTTCATACAATAAACATGCGCTAATAACAATTCTATATAAAAGTAAATCTATTTAGTGTAAATTCTTAATATGAATATTGTTATTAATATGATGTGTTTTGGCATTAGTGTAGCAGGTAATACTGATATATGTACCTTGTAATTCCACTGCAACAGGTGATCTATTAAATTGTATAAATAAACCTAATGGTTGCCTACAAACTTTTCCTCTGTACAGTGACAGTTAAGTCAACAAAGTGCACTTTTACTCTTGTATTATGTTTGTGTTTATTATTTATTACTTATTAGTTATCCATTATAGTTATTACATAATAATATAAAATACACGGGATTTACGCAGAATGTCTATAATTCTATACCTAAATGATCATTATCATGAAATTACACCGAATTCTGATAGTATATGTTACCTGTGAAATATAAGTTTAATATTAAAATATATAGTTGCACTGGTCGTCAATGACAAGAAACAGTATATTTCAATGAGTTAAAATTTGACAATTTGATTTATTTTTACAATCCTTATTAACTAATGAAAAATAAATGTTAATAATAATTTGTACATATTCAAATTTGGTAGATTACCTTGACATCGTCCAGCTGTAGATCAAATGCTGGTATTTTTTTTGAAAAATAATATACCAAAACAAATACGAAGCTCTATATTATGTTATTAGAAAAAAAATAACCTAAATAAATTTACATTATACTATACCCAAGGGCGTTTGGTAATGATGTGGATCCGATCGGACATAGATTTTATAGACACTGTAGACAGGTACTGGGACAGAAAGATAGGCTACTTATTATGCGCGGAAAATATATTTCCTTTATAAATAATTTACCGATAAATCACACGGGGGCAAAATAATAAAACATTTCGTGGGTTTTGTTAAATTCTCCAAACGCTACCCGTCGCACAACAATACAATGCGTCATTATTTACGTGGCACGTAACGCGTAATATAAAATTAAGATGATGATGATCGCAGCTGTGTGTGTATATAACACCTATACGATGAAACGTAATATTGATGCAATTATTATGTTTAATAATGTAATATTATGGACGTGACGTGCGATAAAACGTTTCCCTGTGCGACCTACTGTTGTTAAGTATTATTATTGTAGAGGGTTGCATCTCGGGCCCCACACAGACTTATCGCGACACCGGCGAGGTATTCCGTTTACGACCCGACGAGAGTTTACCTATGACAAACCGGCGAGGTACCTATATATAATATTTGTTTTCTGTTGTTATTATTATAATAATAATCATTATCATCACTGCCCGAGTATGGATGCTATTATTATTTTTTCTCACCAAAACAAACATCGATAATAACGCCGTGTCCTACGTGAATCCGACAAGTGCGACGGAACAGCATGATCAGAAAGAAATGATAATGTTATCTTATTGTATAAGAATGATATTGTTATCATAATGAACTTTTAATGCGCGTATAATGTACTACCTATACGTCCTACATACTACTTAAGACAAGTCTTATGTCGCATTATTATATAATGAGCTTTAATCGATATTTTTCTCGACAGTTTAAAGCCGGTTTATTTGATTATAATATTTTGACAAACACGAATTTCCCACGGAATTGGTTTTAATAATAATATTATTGAACGATAAATTAAAAACATTTTATTTAATATTCTCGATTGAAGCTCTTAAAGTTTTAAAGGAATAACGGCTTTTATAAATATATAATATACTTACAAACTGTAAAACGGGTGAGGACCTATAACTAATAATAATGGTTTAGTTCATAAAAATGTTGTAAATAATGTTCGGAGATAATAATAATAATATATAATATGTACCTAATATATTATTTATTCATTTTATTTTCCCGTTTATAGCAAAATATAAAAAGTCAGACAAATATTTGAAATCAATAAAAATGTAGGTACTTAGGTTTGTATAAATATTAAACTTTGTAATAAAAAAAAAAACTCGTAAAATATATAATTTCATAAGCACATATTATTATATTATATAATGTTATATACCTATATGAAATATCATAATAATATAACATAATAATCTGCTAAAAGTAAATACTAAAATACCTATCATAATTTGTTGAAGAGTCGAAGAGTCGAAGATTTATAGGGTTTGTGTTCGTTTATTTCTATATTATGTTATCTATTTGTAAGTATTTATACTGTTGAAATGGAAATAATAATTTATTATTGAAAAGTAAACAGTTGATTTGACATCGAGACTCGTAGCGTAATCAAATTATTTAACGCAGAAAAAAATCGTTCTATTAAATTTTATTTCGTCTAAATTCCATTAAATCCATTTTATTTATATGTACATATAAATGTTATAGTGCTAACTCTACTCCGGATTAAAGCGACGAAATAAAAATGACAAATTGAGACATTTCAATCTTAATAAAAGAGGGCATTAAATATAATATTATATAATATGGAATTTTTGACATTCGGTTTATCGTGGACTTAGTGAATTAAAATCAAACCAGAAGATTCAATTATTATCATTTACTACTGCACAAATAAAAATGATCTTATTTATACGTTTTTTGTTTTTAATATTTGATATTGGTTCACTAAAAGCAATAACAAATTAGCAAAAGTATAATTTAGCACGTTCCCATTTATGTGAATTAAAAAGAAAATATATCTCATAAAAACCTCAAGAGTTGAGTAATAATTTGCAGCCTTAATGCACAGAAACCATTAATTATCTTTAACGAGGTGATAAAATATTAATTTTATTCCTTTTGGGGAAAGCTTTGATGAAAATTTAATTATTTTTAAATTTTACCTTTATATACTACCTATATAATTTCCAAAATATTATATTTCAACATGAAACTTAAGTTAAAATATCTTCTGAACTACGTGTATGCTCAGTGCTCACATAAACTTGTATTTTGGTTATCATTTATTATTATCATGTATTATAAAAGTGTATCTATAATTTAATCTTATTTATTCATTATTAATTTTGGATTACAAAATACAAATATATTACACATTATAGTTATTAACACATAAATTATAATATATTTATTCTTTTGTATCTAATAAATTTAATTCTATTTTTAATGTATTTTTTATATTAAAAAAAACCTGTACTTTAAAAATAGGGTAAATTACCATTTAAAAAAAAAAAATAATAATAATAAGCATTTTTTTTATCTCAATTCATTGAATATATTATATTGTATACCTCTTATGATAAAGTATTTTATAAATTAATTCATGGATGTACAATGCTATACAAAACTTATGGTTATAGTTTAAAAGAAGTTTTCCATCCACAATAAATTGTAGTGTAATAACAACTACTTGCAGCACAACTCAAACACAACGAACTAACCTGACTCCAACTGGTAAAATCTTCTTTATTTAAAAACAAACTTTAATAAACTGTATATATTAATATTATTTCTAAAAACAGCAACTATTTTAAATATCAAATTTATTGCTTTATAACAAAATATTATTCTTTGTATTTTACTTTGAACTTTGCAGTTAAACGAGAATACATTTCTCGAACTTACATAATATATTTATCATTGAAAAAATATTGATATTGAAATTAACATATTGATTTATTAAAACCTTCGAGGAAAATTGAATAGTAACAAGTAATAATGCCTACTATTTACCAAATAAATAAATAAAATAAGTAAATTTACAAATAAAAGTCATGATATCGATATAATATATTTACAGCCATAATAATTAAGAGTGTGTTTTGTAGTATACGAGTATATGTAATTATATGTATAAACTATATATATATTTATTAATATGTATTAATAAGTTATTTTGTTTTATAATTTTATTATAGTTATAAAAGTAACTTAAATAATGGACTTAGGACGTTCGATAAACGGAACGAAACTATAAATATTACTACACATAGGTATATTAGGTACCTATTTATAATATTATTATCGTTTGTAAATAGTTAGAATGATACTTTAAGCTGCTGTTCATTAATTATTTATGATATCCTATAAATTTAAAATGATTTGGTTTTTTCGAACAAAATGGCCAAAAAAATAAAATTATGTTCTCAAAACCTAACCAAAAAATATAAAATATGAAAGATGAAAGTAGAAAATTAATTTATATCTCACAAATAATTAAATGTTAATTAATTGTTAAACAACACACATTAATTATACATGCATACATTATTAGAAATACATGTCTTTGATTAATTATTATCCATCAAGTGTTAAAATAATATTTTATAAAACTATCATTAATATGATGCAACTATATTTTTCCATATTATGTTAATTTAGTTGTAGTGATATTTTAGAGTTGATGATAAATAGGAAATTACAGCAAACAAACAAGCTCTATTTGAGTTGTCTCGTAAAATGAGACAAACACAAATGGAATATAATATTATAGAGGACCTACAAACATATTTTAATTATTTTTAGTCATATAGTAACGTTTAAATATTTAATTCATAAGACCACATTTCGAAAGAGATGTCCGTTCTTCTAAACACGCAATATTAATATATATTAAATTTTTTCGTGCATGACACAGTGGTTGGTTATTATCTGGAAATATCGAAACGGACGAGAGTAAAATAAACCATTAAACCTGCTAAAAATATTGAATCTATTGCTTACGGAACAATAAACACATAAATAAATATATATATATAGGTATAAAGTTCACGAACGTATTATCTATAATAGAGGTCGTTTACGTGTTATAAAATGGATTTTATGCGGGAAAAAAAGCCTTTTGACTAATAAACTTCAATAGCCATTTCTATATTTTACATCGATATCTTACAATATTATGTATGTACTTATAATTTATTCGTGCAAAGCAAATTACCAACCGTCGTACATATTATATAATTTATTATTTGAACGTTTACATTGTATTATAACATAATATAATATTATTATATAGCCATAGGTAGGTTTTCTTTGAGTTTCGAGATATTTGGTATTTTTGTATTTGGTATTTGTTATCCCCCCCGCAACTGCGAAATGTATTAAATGTACACCAGGTATATCGTTCGTGGGTAGTCACATTAATTTTAAAATTTTCAATTATTCAAGATCAATACGTCTCTGTATCTTGGTTTATTGGAATATTATTACACGGAACTCAAGTAGGTATGCGAAAATACAAAATATATTGTTATATTTGTAGAAGATATATTACATATATAAGATATATTTATAGCAAAGATAAAAATAATCTGAAGTTTAAATGTTGAGTGTATTGTATTTATGAATTATATTGTAATTATTGTATTTTATTATATTATTAACGTGTAGCAGGTGTGTATTGCTAAAAAACTAAAAAAAAAACTTAATAACTTTTCAGCCCAAATGTATGTGTCAATACCGTATAAGGCGTACCTAACTGTCTTCAAACGTTATTGTAAAATATTGTTAAAATTAATTTTAATTATGAGTTAGGTATTCACCGTAATATTTAAAATAGTGGTATTCCAATTTTAGTTTTTATAACGAAAACATATTATATACCATGACTAAATAAACAGACATGATCACTAAAAAACCAATTTTTCCTATCACAGCGCATTTTCCCCAGACATGGCAGAAACAGTATAATTTCTATATAATTGTAATGTGAAGAACATTTTTTTCTATGATATTAGTGTTTCTTCCAAGTCTGGGGAAGTATAATATATGTATAAAATATGCGTGCAGTAATCTAGCGATCGTGCCAGTTTATTTAGTCATGTTATATACTATCGATAAAAAAAATAATACGTTAATGAAATATCTAACAACGGTCAAGAAATTAAATAAGGATCGCTCTAGAAAATTGTTTAATTTTTTTTATATATATTATTCGTGTTAAATTATAGAATATATTAATTATTATTTTTACTACAATTATCAATTGTAAGGAATGATTAATTGTTATTATTATTATTATTATTTACTTTTGTTTGAAAGTTTTGTTAAGGTACATAAAAAAATGTCTGAGCAAGATTGACAGTCGCCTGGTAGTGCGATAACAAGTACCATTATTAATATTATTGAAGAAAACGTCTCATACGAAACCGCTGTTATTAGTTATTACATACAATGTTGTGTAGAGAAAAAACCATATATTATACCAATTATAAATCGATAATAATAAAAAAAAAAAATTCTATTACGTAGCTGGATATATACAATCAGCTACTATAGGTCAACTATACAAAGTGTTTGGTGAGGAAAAAAAAGAATGGAATGTGTTTCTTCGTTTCGAGATTACTGTGTGTTAGTAATAAATAATAATTCGTATCAGAAAAATATTGAATATGATTAACATGTGCCAGACAAAAGTCGCCTGTACAGAAAAATAACAAACTTAGAAATGACTGCAGTGACGTCAAAGTTTTCCGTCGACTAAAATAACAATATATATTATTATATCGTACAACATAATACTTTAGTAGCGCGCAACTTATTATGTGCAAAGAAAATTATGTAAAATGTAATTTAATTGGCTTGTTGTTTAGAAAATGTTTTATCATCATTAAGCGTTCCGCGTCTTGCGTACTTCGAAAAAAATTAATAATATTGCAAAAGTGAAGCACATAATATTTATTACATTATTTGGTAAATGTTGTAGCACTTTTAATTTTACATCGAAATCCGTAAATAAAATATTAAGTAGCTAGCCTACTTATTTATGCAAAAAACGAGCCACACGAATCGAAACTCGATTGTGCGCATCGCGGAGTGTGTCAAATTCACAAGTATAATTCCTGCCAGTGCGATGTCCTCTTAATGATCGTGCACGATAAGCTTAAATGATCTATCCAATTATTCATTGCCTACGGCCGAAACGAGTACTCCCCTCTTCGGATTGTGTAGTATCACGTCACCCTTCAGCAATATATTTTTCGGTCGGCGAATTTCGGTTCGCATATTACTGCAGATATAATATATTTGAATAATTGTAAACGCACGATATTACTAGACCTATTTTCACGTTTCTACGAATCGTAAAATTTCTAGGTTAAAATAATATGTGCGAAAACATTTTAATTTTTAAACGATTTAGAAGCTATCTAGGTAGGTACACAATACGATATAATTTTAAAAACTTTTTGACAATTTACTTAAAGTAATTACATATTTAGTGTGCGATAAATAGTAATTATATAGGATTTCACTTGTGTGAATTTCAATAAAAATTTGATTGTTAATATCCAAGTTCAAATGGAAAAAAAAAAGTCAAAAAATCAACAGCATTTGCGGATGCGTCAATAAGGTGTACCTGTATAATTTCTTGAATTCATATAACCGTATTCAATGACAGTTCACGATTGTATGGTTCATTATTTAGCCGTTTCGAAGCAATCAAAACACGTTTAAGTCATTTAACCTATACAGCTATACCTAAATAGTGCAACATTTCGATTTACATACCAATTTAACATTTCAAAACTGTAATTAATAGTTTACAAGACATTAAGTCGTTTTGTCGGTTTCATATAAATGCAGTAAAATATGTAAATTTAATCATTTATTTTTTTATTATAATTTATATTTTATATATTATTATTATTATTATTATTATACAAAATTTATTATGTATAATTTGATGCGAATACCGAAACGATTTTGAAATGTATTATGAACCCCAGATTCAAAACATAATAACGCACTATGACGGTTTTTACACATTGTACCACTTTACATCATTTGCAGTTATGAATTAAATTTTAAAAATGTAGTCTTTCACTAACGCTTTTTGTTTTGAAAAAAATACGTTTACCAGGGAAAACAGTTTTCAAAATGTAGCTGCAATAAGGTATAAAAACAAATTTTTGTCTTCGATTGTCGTCGGTTTGTGTAAGCTCTTGGCATTCTAATGGTTTGAATGCAATTTTTGGTGCATTTTAATGAAAACACAAATCACATCCCTACTTACATATAGAGATCATGCGACATAAAACCACACACAAGCGCACGCCATCACACCATCACACAAGCACTCAAACACAAACACACAAACACACACGTACCTGCAACATGTGAGGGTCTCTCCAGACGGGTA
The DNA here is from genome assembly GCF_005508785.2 of Acyrthosiphon pisum. NCBI lineage: Eukaryota > Metazoa > Arthropoda > Insecta > Hemiptera > Aphididae > Acyrthosiphon > Acyrthosiphon pisum. The sequence continues at coordinate 71,696,347 of NC_042493.1, read as the reverse complement.
TATTGTTGTACGTAGACGGCGGCGTCTGATGTTGTTCGTTGGGCGGCGATGCGGCGGCCGCGTGGTCATCGATACCGCTGAATGCGCTCGAGTGGGACCCAGACCGTTCGTCGCCCGAGTTCAGCGTGCGCGACGAACTGAGACCTGAGTCAGACCGGTCGGCGGCCTCAGCGTACGGCGCGGGCGCGGCCACGGTGGCTGTGGCGTGCAGCGCGGTGTTGGACAAGGACCTCTGAAGCTTTGACTGAAACGGTGTCGAGCTGACGGCGGTTGCGGTAGCCGCAGTAGTGATGGCCACAGCGGCCGCAGGGTTGACAGATGCGGCGCTGTTAGCCACTACGGCCGGATACTGATGACGGTTACGATACTGTTGATATTTTTGCTGTTGATGTTGCTGTTGTTGCTGTTGCTGTTTTTGTTGTTGCTGTTGCTGCTGCTGCTGCTGCATTTGATGGTGGCGCAACTGATTATGTCGTTGTTGTTGCTGTTGCTGATGTTGTTGCTGTTGCTGCTGTTGCTGATGTTGTTGCTGTTGCTGATGTTGTTGCTGTTGCTGATGTTGTTGCTGTTGCTGATGATGCTGCTGTTGCTGCTGATGCTGCTGTTGATGATGCTGTTGCTGCTGCTGTTGATGGTGGAGTTGTTGCTGCTGCTGATGTTGATTATGTAGTTGTTGCGGCTGTTGCTGATGCCGTTGTTGTTGCTGCAGCTGTTGTTGATGATGTTGAAGATTCTGTTGCTGTTGCATTTGTAGATGTTGTTGCATTTGTTGTTGTTGTTGCATTTGTTGTTGTTGTTGCTGCATTTGTTGTTTTTGTTGTTGTTGTTGTTGGTGGTGTTGTTGCTGTTGAAAATGGTGCAACGGCGGTGGCGGCGGTGGCGGTATCCTTTTAATTTTGTCACCGTTAGTGGAGCCTTCGTCTGTACCGCCACCACTTGTGCCCCTAACGCCGCCCAAATGTTCTTCCATGTAACTCGGCTGTGTCCAGTGACCCTTTCCATAAGCATTATCGACGGGACCTACCCACGCCAAAGGTTGTCCGTGCCCTGACGTCTTTGCACGATTCGTCTACACTTTGCCCTAGCCGAATTTGCCGATGGCACGACTCACTGCAAACAACATCACACCACATCGATATTCAATTACATACATTTGTCTCAAAATATTGTATAATATTGCAAGTACGTTATATGACGCTGAGTATAACGCGTTATATTAAGTACATATTCTAATCCAGATATTAATTAATGATACGCGATAATAGTTAGGTTCTAGTCGGCCATCGAAACGTATACCTACACTTTAGGTATACACATTATCTAAGTAGGCCACCAAACCCACCCATGGTACTTAAATATTATATACATTTTAATCGGATAAAAATATAAACACATATTTTCCATTCGTTCGCATCTCGGTCAAAGTATTATATTATATTATAGATCTTTTGGGACCTTTCTATACATTTTGAAGTCCCGTTAGTTTTTAATTAAAAATCCGGTTTTAGTCCTTTTAGCGGACCTTCCACGTATGAGTTTCATCCAAAGAGTTATTAACTCTATATAGTAGATCCAAAATAATACTTAATATATATATATATATACCTATATTATACGAATAAACCTTTTAAAGTATTAAATTACAGTTCATATAGAATTCTTCATAATTTAATACCCACACGATGACATGCGACCATAAAGTGTATACCACGGGCCCGAAATTATTATTATACTGTTACTATTAATATTATTATTATTATGATTATTACGAAAGATATTCGTCTGCAAGCGCTAATACTCCAATAAAATCATACAAAAATATGTACTTAAATGATTTTGACGCCCTCATACAATTTTTTTTTTTAAAGGTTTCCGAGACAAAAACGAGCATCAAATAGTAATAAGTAAATACAATGTGAATTGGATCGTAATCAGTGGCGCAATTAGGAAAAATGTTTAGGGGAGGCTCAAGCCCCAACAATTTTTTTTTAAATTATAATTTATAGGTACATACTTTTAAGACTGGTATACTATTATTTTTTGAGGGGGCTTTGAGTGATTTTGGGGGGG
>NC_042493.1:71645825-71694227 GCF_005508785.2 Acyrthosiphon pisum | reverse complement strand
CCACCCCCTATTTGCGCCACTGATCGTAATCTTACGACTCATCTACACAATATATTCCTGCATCTGCAAATCGTTATTTAGGTAATTATGTAATAACGTATTATAATTATACCTATAGAAATGCTTTATGTATTAGGGTGTATATAGGACACTTCAAAGGGTGTGCGCAATAATAATAAATGACAAAATATTAATTATCTTAAAAACGATTTTGAGCTGAGTTATTTATTTTGTAGAAAGAAATTTAGATTCCTGCAACAGTCAAAGATCTTTGTATATTATTACATTTGTATTACCTTAAATGTTGGTATGGTGGAAATGCCACTTTTCTTATTAAACGTATTCAAGTAATTTAAAGTATTAATTTTTGACGTACCCTTGGTTGAATTATACAAGGTTATTGCATATTATATACACCTCTCAATCAAATATTTGATGATAAAAACAAATATAGCAGCGTAAAGGGAGCCAATTATAATCAAGAATGTAGCCTGTATATTTCAACCATGAATCATGCCCTATACTTATTTCCAATAATGTTATTTTAATAAAATATGTCTTATGTAGTTGCGCTAAAAATATATAAAAACAAAACTGTACCGTAATTAGTATGAAATCTCCGTTTACTTAAAACAGTTAAGACATTCACAGAAATTATTAAATACGCTAAAGAACCGTGATATAAGGTCATTACACCAGTTGCATTATTATAATGTAGTCATGATAACATAATACTAAAATATTATGTACAATAATGTGATAATATTTTATGACGTATATTACATTATATTATATAGGTACCTCTACCTAAGCTGTTGTCATTGTAATCGATTTGCGTTTAATACAGGCAACAGGCGTACAGCTATAAATATATATATTGGCCGTAAAGTACTATACAAATTATATTTTGTCAGTATAGTTAAGACTTATAACGAGCGAACACATAAATACAAAGCGAAATGCGATATATAATACCTGCTTATTATAATAGTGTTCGAGCCATTGTATAAACCTGCACAATGTCTTAAACGAAAACATATTTGAATATTATCTGATTCAACACTCGCATTAACCAAAGAAATTCAAACACAAATTTATAACTAAACTGAATGTTAATATAATTATGTTTTTATACTTATTTAATACGTAGAAATTCAAGCTGTATTAATTTCGAATAAATGTAATATAATATAATATATTAATTAAGCAGGTTTTTTGAACAACAATTATTTCAATGTACCTACCTACCCGTTTAAAATAAATGTTCGGTTACCGATTCCTAAGCTAATAAATTAACAGTTAAGCTTATAAAGTTTATTAAACTCAAATATATACACGCAATTCAAATTTCAAGTAAGTATCTTGTATCTATACAATCACAGCTATTTACTTAAATAAGTTATACTTATTGTTAGATTATTACGGTGCAATAAATTTAAGAGGAAAATACGGTAAATAATGAATTCGTGATATTTCACATTTAAGACATTTTCACAAAATAATTAACATTTTATAATTTAAAATTGCAGATTATTTTACCAACAATTTCCAATCACGGTAAACATAATTAATAAAATAGTTTTTATTTAAACTCAACGTTTTAAGCATAGCAAATTTTAAAGAAAAATAACTGAAAATCAAGAACCCATAAAAAAAAACTGTGTGAACTTTTTAAGAAAGGTGTGTACAATATTATAAGAAACTTTTGAATTACTTTCACTGTAAAAAACGTATTCCAGACCGTTTAAAAATAAATAATAGTTCTGAAACACATTATTGTGTTATAGCGTATAACTTACCACATTCATATTATTTATAAACAACTTAAATTCAGATGTGACATACATTATAATAGTATATCATTTGAATGAAAACCTATTCCAATGATAAATATAAACAACGCATAGTGATAAAATTAATTCAACGAATGTGGCAATTAATTTGTAATTATTACTAATATTACTGTACTATACAATAACGATATCAGTAGGTAATAAGTGTGTGTATGATGAAAACTCTGAAAAGTTTTAAAACCTAAATTGAGGTTGTTATGCCTGTTTTTTTCAACCGAGGAATAATTGTCCGAATTATAGGTACGTACCTTCTGCGGGCTCCTGACTCGGTCACGGCCGATAATGCTCAGAAGTAAACAGAGTGGTAAACTACACTACTCGACAACATAAAGCAAAATATTTATCGAACATAACACACGAGAATTCAGAACTCACCACTCGACGCAGCATTTCCGTCCGAAAACAACGTATTGTTATTGTACATATGGATACGTTTGCTATGAGGGAAGAAATACCCTACGGCAGCGCGGTGAACCGAATCCCGTGCCCTATGAAAACAGCGAACTCGTTTTTTTAGGGCGAATATAATATATTATTATACCCTATATAGAATTAGGACGGTGTTTTTCTTCAACCGAAGCGAGCAGGGTTGTTTACTCAACCACCTGCTTGAGTCTCGTAAAAGGCCATTGGCGTCGTTCAATATTTCCTCCCCCGGCCGCCGACCAGCACTCTTCCTTTCACGCAGCCATTACAATAATATAAGTACAACTCACGACAGTTGTATGGTGTATATAATATACATATATATATGGTTGTTTTCACTATATTCCTGGTATGACATATTATACCTATCGTTGTGCGATTATGAGTCAGCAACTTGCCAACGTACGTTTTAATGGTTTACACTTGTGTGTATATATATATAGACTTCAAAAATACACCTACGATGATGATATAATCACGCTAATGATTTATAATGCTGGTTCTATACAGTAAAAGTACAAATACTTCCTCTTCGTAAAAAAATCTTTTTCAAAACGAAAAGACATCACGGTGATTACTTCTGACTTAATTGGATGAAAAAAATCGAATATATACAATTGGTTTTCAATCGCTATAAGACTATTTTCAAATTCAAATTTTTATAAGCAAATTTTGACGGATTGACCGAGAGTTAACATAACCAACGACGCATTTTGAAAATAAACTATTAAGTTACGAAATAAGTAGTTAATCGGTAGTTTATTTATATTCTATAATATATAGCTTCGAGTTTCGACGTAATTCACATATTACATTATATTACGTATATTGTATACAGTGCATAATAAAGCTGATAATACGTTTCGATATAAACAAACAATAAATAATTTTTTTTTTGTTAAGAAAAAATGATACCTAGTAAGGTAACTAAAGATTATTTTTTTATTTTATAATATAAATTAAATTTATGCTGAATTCATTTTAAGCGATAACGTTAATTATAATAATAATTATTATTTTTCATTATTATAATTAATTCATTGGTTTACCACATAATTACATCACTGAAATATTTTAGATTTCAATTAATTTCAACCTTATATAGGTAGGTATACATTCATTTGAGTTCTTACAATTATATAATTATGATTTGTCATAGTTAGGGTTCGGATTTTTGTGTTATAAGATATTTCTTAAGCCTTAAAATATTCTTAAATACCTATGTGAAAAAAAATGTATTTTTGAACTCTGTGTTTAATACTTTAATGAGTGTCTTCATTTTTACTCCCATCAGACTACAAATACTCATTGCAAAGATACGGTAAAAATATAAAAATCCTGACTTTTATTGATTTCTTAAAATATATTTAACATCATATCATTTATTTCATATTATATCTTACAATTTATTTTCTCTACTAGTTAGTTGCCATGACAACGCCATTATTGTGTCTGGGAATATCTGCTAAATTAAGATGTTTGTATTGAATGAGGAAAACATCAAATAAATGAAACTTGATAGACAAAGCCACTAAGTATAAAGATTCTCGATATATAAGTATCAAGCAATCCGCAAGTAACCTATAGATTATATTATTATATATAACGAGGACGCCATTGACGAGCAATATCTTGACGGACAGTTAACTCTTGTAACTCGAGTAAATTTCAAATAATTCTTAGTCCTCGCTATATAAAATTGTGAGCCATCTAGTTTGTACGGAAATGTTAAATTGCTTGTATATTAATATGTAATAGTACCTACTTAAAGTTACCCAAATTAACGGATAGCGGTGGGTTAGTATACAGCCATAAAGGTAACCGTTTTTCGAAGTTAAATGTAGCTTGTTATTGTAGGAATTAAAAAAATGAAAATGAAATTCTCACAAACGTTGGGTAAAAACAATATAGGCACTTTTAAAAATAACGTTTTTAAAAACATAATATACAAAAACGTTGCCACAAAATAATACTTTTAAAATGTTATGCATTGATAAACAAAAATTAAAAAGTCTTTCATTCCTGCAGTGAAAAAAATCAGTCTTAAACAAATAACACTTTAAAAATATGCTCCAAAATATGTAAGCAAGTGAAAATTGTAGATTTCGGTATCCACACATAGGCAAAATAATCAGATGACAAATGATGAAATGATAATGCCTATACAGAAGATTTATAGGTACCCACTATATTATATAATGAAAGTTGAAAGAATTACCATAATACACTTCTGAAACTTATTTATAATATGCGCTCAAGTGTTACGATTCCGAATCGAAATAAAAATCATTTGAAACCTATGAAACTTAATATCAGGTTCATGATGGGGAATATATTTATAGTATTGTAATATTGCACTAATAGAATTTAAAATTTAAAATGATTACTAGTAGGATAAGGAGTGTATCCAAAGGGGGGTGATTGGGACGATCGCTCCCCGTTCCCGTCCCAAACTTAAGTCGTTGACGTAATTACTTCAAGGGTATACAGGGATTTGTTTAATTAATTTAATTGTTCTGTACGAGACTGTGAAAAGTAATATATGTATATGTACTTATTGTACCAACATAAATAAATACTTTAAAAAGGACTAATAACCTGTACTTCTGTAAATTAATATTTTTAATTTTATGTATATCATGCAGGGACTGGAACCGAACCAAAAAAAACCGGTTCTGGAACCGGAACCTTTAAAATATTAAGAACCGGAACCGGAACCGAAACTTTTATTTTAAGATAATAAAGTACCGGAACCGAACCGGAATTTTTAAATTAAAAAGGTACCTTTAAGTTCGAAAATAAAATAATTTCATTTATCATATTTAGAGGTATTACGGTTTTGTGTATAACCTATGTATCTATGATAATATGTTATAAGTTTTCTAATATTACTCATACCTCAATTTAACCTAACCTCCACCTCAATTATACCCATATTCTGGATGACTATTTAGAAATTATTATACTTTTTGGTACCGAAATTATCTGGAACCGGAACCTAAATTATTTTGAACCGGTACCTTTATTTTTTTTATCAAAGAACCAGAACCGAACCGGAATTTTTATTTTATTTTTGGAGAACCGGTACCGGAACCGATACCGATAAATTCAAAAGCTTCCAGTCCCTGATATCATGTATGCCCAATGGCGTCTTTTCAGTTTTTAATAGAGGGGACAAAAGTTATGATCAGCCCTAATGGGTAGTCAGGTGGGTAAATTAAAAAGCAAGTGCTCGCAAGTTCATATTAATATATTATGTTCTTTTTCCTTCATAAAACACATATATACATACGTATCAACTTTTAAGCATGTCCACACTGCGTCTAAATATAAATATAATCCAACTTTTAATTATTAATAAATTATTAGTTAACAATTTATCATTGTGACAATACATTCTTAGTACCTACGCACGATATAATATTTTCCCATAAATATAGGCATGTTTTTGCGCTAATGTACCTAATAATGGTTAGTCGAAAACCACTGGGGGCACCGGCCCGTTGGGCTGTTTTTAAAATCAGACCGGGGCAAATGACCACCTTGCCTTCCCCAAATATCGCCACTTTATGTGCCCTTTAAAATTCACCACGGTTATCATAGTCTGGATCCACCTCTGTATTATATAATATTATACTGTTGTATGCCGTTAAACTAAACATACAAACATATTTTAGGGTTGCCATAACACTGAACACTTGTAGGTATTTTATAATCTGACTGATGTATTAATATAAATGGACCAAAATCTGACCATTCCACCGTAGGTACCTTCATGAACGAATTTCTCTCGTTCGGTCACAGTGCAAACATCATAAGGGCAAACAACATTAGCAGAGAAAATTATTTGTTCAATTGTTTGCAATAGTGATGGAAATATATTATGGTATAGTGTATTATAATAATTAATTATACTCCAAAAATACTATGTAAGTACCTGCTACCTACACTCCGTTTGAAATTAATTCAAGCTCACTAAACTTTAGGTATGTTAAGAAAAATCCAAGTCATAACGCATACTCAGGTAAATAAAATAAAATAACTGATAAAAACAAGAAAAATTTACATTTTGATAAAAATGTTTTCTAAAAATAAGAAACACGATTACCAACAATTTTTTTTTATATTTAATAAACTCATTTCAAAAGTCATACTTTATAAAATATAATATAATGTATATTTTATGCACTGATATTAAAAATTCAAATCCAATATCCATGTTGAAAATTTACGAAAATTCAATTTATTTCTTACATAGGTTTCGAGTGGTCGATACTTGTGTATAGAAATCGAGTAGTAACTTGTACGTAAATTATTATGAAATAAGTACCTACTGTAGGTAACATAGTTATTTTAGTGATAACATATGTCATTAATGTTATCATTGTTAAAATTACTAAACTGCCTACTTAAAATAACGTCAAGTTTAAACTATTTAATTATATTTCTGCAAGATATAAATTGTCAATAGTAAAGTCTATAATATAGACTCTATACCATTAAACAATTTATAAGTTGCCCACAATCGAAGTTTATCACAACAAACTACTTTATGAAATAATAGATGTCTCGGTAATATTTATTAAGACAAGACAAACGATTATACAGTAAGTGCCTATAATAGGTATGTGACAATAGATCTAAAATATTACATTATTTATGATTGAATAAAATGTTACATGATATTATACACAATACACAAGTTGTACTTTTTTAATTATTTAACTCATTTAAACGAAATACCTATATTTTTTGTATTATTATTGTTAGAGTTTAAGTTCATGAAATTTAACCTTTGTATATACCTATTTATAATAGTCATTATCTCACTACAGTACATAATTATATTTCAACCCAGTTAAGTACAAATAATATTAGTTATTATAGCTCTAGAAGCCTAATCTTATATAAACTACAGGTCAATATAATAATTAAAAGATTAAATACGGTTATTTATGTTCTTGATAATCGGTAACCATACATAAACAGATTTAAAACTATTAAATGTTATTAATTAACTATAAATTTAATTTATTTAATAACAAAGCAATGGAAAAACGTATTCATATTAAATTATGGCTGTACTACAATTTAGTTGAATGTAGGTATATTTTAATTTTTAATTGATAAAATGCTTTTAGTATTTAGCGAAAATATATGGATACCTATACTGAGCTAGTAGATACGACTTATCAAAATTACTCAACGAAAGTGAAATAAGAGAAAAATAATTGAAGCGACACGAGAGTTCAGTATATCATCGTACTAAAGTAAAATATGTCATTTTTTAAATAAAACCTTTTTATATAGGTACTCATAATAAAATAATAAATTGACTCACAGTGCCTATTATAATTAATGAATGCAAGTAGGTAAGTACTTCATTCTTTTTTTGACTTTAAAGCTGAGCAACAGTATGCAATATTTGATAAATTATTAAAAATTACACTATCTGACAAGATTAAACACAAATGGAATTTTTTAATTTCAAAAAAAGAATTTTTAAATTCTCAAAATTTTTTTGATTGTTGTTTGTATCACCATGCTGAATCTACCATGATTGTAGACGTTTTTTTTCCAATACAATTTTATGAATTTCAATTTCCAATTCTTCTTAGACAGATTATTTGAATAACTTTCAAATTGTACATGAATTATATAGATAATATGCATATCATTGTAGTTTTTATTCCAAATACTTTTGAATGTTATAACGGTTCAGTATTATAAAACTATGTCGATGTTGTTGTATCCCCCAAAATTCTCTGAGTTTATACTTAGCCTTGGGAACTGAATAGATTAAATAGTATATTGTTCAAATTCCATTCCTTATTTCACTAGGTACCTATTGAAGGTTACATGTTTTACATTTTATTATTTTAATAAAATACTAATTATGTAATATTTAATGATATGCAAGCAACTCGAGTACGGTTATTTTTTTTTACTTCGGACACGGTAACAATTATTATAAAGTGACGAGTAATTATTTTTAAAAGTATGTTAGAACCTTAATATTATTCGTTAAATAACTTCACTAGAATATTCAATGAAGATGAACCTTGATATTCAAAATTACAAAATATACACCCTAAAAGTATACTAATTTAAACATACTTGTTAAATAAAATTACAAATTACAATACCACCAATATTTAATGTTACATATTAATATTAATATCAAGCAACTATTTATTATACAAAATACTTGTTTAGTTCTGTTTCGTTTATTACCTACTTACAATTTTCTAAGAAAATAAACTTAAATAGTCGATAAAAAAAAATATTTTAATTATTGTAAACCCTACTGTTTTCTATAAGTTCGATTAAAGCCGTTTAAACCTAAAAAAATGATTATTTTAAAAATGTATGCTTTAAAAATACCTACGTAAATTTAGCGAATGCATACAATATATTAAATGCTATTGGTTAATGCGGTTATAATGTAGAAAATAAAGAGCAGTAAAACACTTCAGTAGCCGTTTGCAGTACAATAATTATTAATTTTCAAGTGGTATTTTCAAGTGATAACCATTATAATAATATATATTATATAGAAATAGCTAGAATGAAACACGCGAATCTAAATAAATCTAAAACCCTAGAATTTCCCGTTTCCATTATCATAATCTAATGTACATACTTAATAATAATTGAAGTTGTGAAAATAAAGAACAGTAATTGTATGAGAATATAAAATGTTAAAATTGTCAACAGCATTAAAATGTAATACATGTATAACTATGTAATATCATGATAGTCATGTTAAGTGGTGCTGTTTTGAGAGACATTTCACAACAACAAATGCACATACTTATAAGTAGATACATCTAAACTATATTAAAAATTGTAAACATGTATTACATACATAGGTGCATGTAAATTATATTTAGGAAAAGGATTATGAACTTGAAGGTACATTATTATTTAGTACTTTTATCAGTTATTCGCGCCGTAACATATTTAAGATAATATAATTTAAAACCTACATATTATTATCTAGTACCTACTTACAATTCAATTAAAATTTTAAGATAAAAAGGTATTTGCATTGAAATATGTAATATATGTATCATATTAAGTATTGTAGCTAATAAAAATAATTGCATGAACCTATAACAATTTAAATAATACATTTAAAAATAATAAATAGGCTATTTGAATAATCACTGATGTGAAAATAAATCTTCAGTATAATTATCAGGTTACCTAATGGATTTATTATTATTTATATATAATTTATAACAATATGGTTCAAACAATTTTTTGTTATAATACAAATAACCATATGATTATTTTGAAATTTGTCAGCTAAATTAATTTTGTTTTGCCTGAATTCTGAACAAATTTAACTATTATACATTTTGAATGTGTGATGAAATAACAATAAAACTTCGTAATAGATATAATTAATTATTATATTTTTAATTTTTAATTTATTATTATAATTTATTATATTTAATCTAGTAAATTAAAAAATGTAAAACGCATTATCCAACATACCAAAATAGGGCTCCTCCTATGTTTATGTAAACAAAATATATAAAACTATTTGAAATGTCCTAAACCACATACAACTACTACCTACGTTGTAGAATCACGCTTCTAAATTACCTTTCTGGATATTAGATACAAAATACTCAACATTATGAACAATTATTATTGAATTATATACATTAATACGATTTTGAGATTAAATTTACCTCCGGGTAAACTATTATATTATTATTTATTCAATACTAATGCAATGTGAAAACGGCATCAGCTGCAATATAACTGCCAACCGTTTATTATGCACAATAGAAAATATAATAATATATTACACTGAGCTGAGACCGCTTGCCAACAGAGAGAATCAGATATAACTATTTTTGTAAGACGTGGGGGATCATCACTATTTAATGGGCACGAATAATCGCGTTGTACACTCGGATATCAAGTCGGACGTGTGTATTTCGTGATGCGCTAGTTTTACCAGTAAAGATAGCGAGACAAATATTGATAATATTTATGAGGATACATACCATAATATTGTATACGCGTAAAACTCAGTGCAAGAACAGACATAAATAATAGGCACTAATCTCATTAAGAAAAAAAAAACGAAAAAACAATAGGTAGTTAACGTCTAATCAATGTGACGCAATGTATGTATAAAAAAAAATGCATTCAACGAGTTAATGATAATAAGTGACACAAAAAACTTTAAATTTAAAACGTTAAAGAATGATAACGGTAAAATATTAAATCGCAGTAAATTTATTATTTAAAGGAAAACTATTTGAAAAGTATTAATTAAAGTAAGCCACGTACAAACGAGTAGTTTTTCAACAGTGCATTCACACCATATTATAACGTTACAGCAAAAAAATAAATCACTCAAAATTACGGGTATTTACTATACGCGAGTTGAAAAAAAAAACAATAATCCACATTAAAAACAGATGACGTTCTATTAAAATAAAAACTGTTGAGTCATAAATAATAATAAATATAAATCTAACACCAGTATATTGATTCAACGATATCTACAATAATTTATCAAAAAAAAAAAAATTATTGAAAGAATCATGAAGTGTGTAATAAGTATTAATGTGTAAATTTAAAAAAAATGGTTCACATGCTATTATTGTTATAAGTAGGTATTTCGTATTCATTAATAACTGGACGTGGCCTCGAACAATAATTTTGGTCACGTTATTTTCTACATAATATGTTGCCCGATGTAGGTCCAAGGCACGTATATTTGTATTATTATCTAATTGTTCTTTGATAACACAAACAGCAAATAAGATTTTTATTTATCATTGCATATTAAACAAATTATTCAACTTAATTAATCTTATTTCATATGTGAACGTAGTTAACTTTACATCGAAATTAAATTGTATAAATAGAAAATTAAAAACATAGTGACACTATACTTAACACAACTATTAAATATATATAATATTATATTAAAATATATGAGCAATAACAAATACTGCTGTTAAATAAACTGAATAACTAGAGATAAAACATTGAAATTAAACATGCATTTTATATTAAATCAACATTTTTATATTTTTAATTATTATACACTATTGCAATAACATGAAACGAATAATTAATATTATCTTGAGTATGTTCCTGCCTACTTGATTATTTACGTGTTGCGTAAACCTATGGTTAAAAAACGAAAAACGTACCTATAACACGCTAATTAGATATTGCAAAGAATTTAGACTAAAATACATTACATTTTACTTGTTAGATACTTCACATAAATGTTTTTTGTGTAATACTACATCACTACAGACAATAATTATTTTTTATTGAAAATCATTGGAATCCTTGATTCATGGCAATAAATATTTTACGGAGATAATTTTATTTTATACTTCATCAGTTTCTTTTTACTCGAATAATATTGCGAAACAAACCGATTAAAAAAATCAATACAATTGAAAAAGAAATCTATAGAATGCTACACTAGAATAACCGTTTGAGAACAATTAGTGATGACAAATTCAATCTAAAGTAAATAATAAGATTTCAAGGGATAAACCTAATAAATATTAGTTTTTCAAAACTTCAAGTCTTAACGACAAACTATGTTTTTATACTTTTATCAATCATTCTTAAAACGTAAGACATTGTAAAACTTATAATTAAAAAAAAATGTTTATACTTAATCAAAAACGGAAGTTTAAAAGAACTCGATCAATAGTTAATTATAACTTTTTATTGTGTGTATACACTGAGTAGATTCACGCCGGAAAAAAAACAACTTCAACTAGTATCAAATTTCAATATGATCCACCTAAACTCCCGTTTAAAAATTAAATCATTTTTAGTACGTTAGAATATCCTATCGAAATGGAAGGTATCTCTAAGGCCTCAAATAACTCAGTATTACTGTAATAAATAATAATAATTACACTGGTGTATTAATTATAATTGTAGTTTGTAATTCACTGCAGCGGACCCTACTCGTACATAGTCATCAGGTTAGAGCTCGTCGCCATTGGTGGTGCGTATATTTTAAACAACAATGAAGAAAAAAGTAATAAATATTTCCCTCGATGGTTTACTGCGATACAATAATTCAATTAAAATACAAATACCGTCTATTACGGTATATTATATAATATTACATTTGAAGCATGTAATAATTGTTAAAAATATTTTTAAAAAAAGTTTTAATTATGACGTTGATTACAATATTCACTAAAAAAAAAAATACTACAGTAATAATATCGTACATAATATTATACATATAATGTATTTCAATATTTGTATTTATGTTCTAAACTATGTGGCGGTGGAGGATACCTAATGTAAATTTAATATTATATATATATATTGTTATTGTATGTACCTAGGTACCTACAATGATTATTAATTGCATTAACCAGCCGTGGCATACGTACCACCACCTCCCACCTATACTATACTCGACTGAAACGTTTTATTTTTATTTGCGAATAATAATTTATCTTTTTACCCGCATTATAATTATATTATTACCTAGTGTTGTTTTATACTCTCGAGCCGCGAGCGCGTAACAATATTATAATAGTATGGTGCCTATGTATGTGTCTCGTCCCGCGCAATCGAACACAATATCGAAACCGTTAAAACACTGAACCATGTTTCCGTTAATTGATTTATAATGGGTTACATCTAGTGCACTTCGATTAGCGCAGACACGTCCGTACGACACAATTGAGTACACGCACTCGACGACGAAATTCAAAACGCGCACAGCCGACGAGCAAAACGCGCGCTGTTTAATATATACTTTGCATCGATGATAATAATATTATATTGGTTCCGACCGAAGCAATAATTATTATTGTCAATGAAAACGAAGAGTGTAATATCGGACCGATCGTCTATAAAAAAAAAACATAACAATGTTCACCGTAAGTATATTGTGGTCGTACGTAGGTATAATTTTTGTTTTTTTGCAACTGAATGCATTAAAATAATTAATTTCGATATCAGATAATGGCTTGGAAAGAAAATAATTGTTTTTTATTAAACTACATATAGGTATTATGATCTCGACGGTTCGCAAATTCGGTCGACAGTCGTCGAAAACGAACGGATTTTTTTTAGCAACCGGTTCTCCGGTGCAGCCGTACAGAAAACTGTGGCGGCACGCTAGCTGGTGGTGCAGCAACAACTTGTATGCGGAATTTTGAGAAGAGGAAAAAAACCGAATGAAAGAATGAAAGAAAGAAACCAGAACTTCATAGTCGTCGTTGTTGTATCAGTCGACCGTCGTCATCGATTATTTCACACACGGTGTATAAAATATAAATAATGTATTAAAACAAAAACACGTTTGCTACGCGTGTGAGAATCTACAGTGACGGAGGGAGAGGAGGACCTGCTTCCATACATGTAACGACGACGATGTCTAATACCGTTTTTCCCCCTGTTACCTTACAACCTACCTACCACCCTACCCGGCACCGCCGCCAACCGAATAATGATGTATAATTTCATTCGCGTTTTAGAGTGCTTAAAAAAAAATAACAAAACGGAGAAAACGTTTTTTTATTGCCAGCCGTATAATAAAAAGAACAACGAACACAACGGGCGGCGGTGTAATTATTATATTGCGCGCGGAGTGCAAACAGGTGGTGGTATTGGCGGCGGTGACCTGCAGGTCGAATTTGTGTACACTACACACACGGCGGTGGCGGTGGCGTAGAAAAGGGCTCATGTGAAGAGGACGGGACTGCTTCGACGATAGATGATGACGACGGCAAACGGTCATTATTGTGTCTACAGTAACACACGCACATGATATAATAATTAGGGATAAGACTTATGTGCATTTTAAAAATTTAAAATTTTGGTCGGTAATGTCCACAAATTGATTTTGACGTCACAAAAACATTGATAACATTTAATCACATAATATTGATACACTGCAAGATACATTTTTTGTTATGCTTATTTTAATTCATATTATTGCATATATTTTAAATATTAACACGATAAATGCATGTTTAATGGTTTATTTAAACGAAAGTAGTGTAGGTATAAGTCTAATAAGGCTAGATGGCCACGTCATATTACGCTCTTAATATTTAAAGTTTCATAAATTAACAAATGGGTTTATTTAAAAGTACGAGTAATAAGAGATTTAGCTAACATGAAAAGTAACATTATTCAATTTATTTTAAAATTATATAGTATGCTTCTCTTTCATTTAATGATGGATTAGAAAATACTGGTAAATTATTATCGAATACGTTCTATTAGGTATATTTGTATTACATATTTTAACATATTTTAACAAAATTAAGTGCATATTTTAATATTTTATTATTTTGCATATCATATTATATATATATCCTAGCCCTAATAATAATAAAAAATAATAATATCTTATGCACACTTAACCCGTTAATCCGAAATACCGGTGATGCCGATGAACGATACCGCGGTAAATATATGCGGATTTAAAAACAATTTTTTTCAGAAGGATTACAAATACTGATGGATATCGAAAATAAGTAAGCTTATTACCCATATTATACTGTTTTACTATATTAACTATATATTTTATACTCGTTTTTACACACACACACACACACGCGCACACACACACACACACCCATTGACAATATAATATTTATGTATCTATTGTCGATCGTCAGTCACGAGTGGCACGCTTATGATTATAGCACTAACACCGTAAATGCTACATAATATGATATTACTTACTCTGAGGTCGTATATAGGTACGTTCAAAAACCACACTTGTTCACAAACAGCGGTGACGGTGGTGGTGGTGGTGGTGGTGGTCGCGACAGCAGCGGTAATGGAACATAAATATTGAGCGAAAAAAATTGCATTCAAGGTCGATTCGAGTGAATTAATTCGGTTACGAGTTCGTTGGACGTGTTTGCGTATGCATATATCATATATGTTATATACTTCGAGGTAATTACATGCCACAGAAAGAAAGGTGGAATTATACGATTTGGAACAAGCGAAACATCAAAATATTATATCGAACGTATTTAATTTACATAAAAAATTATTGGCCATATTACAACCAATTTTATTGGCAATGTTATCCAATAATAGGTAATATAATAATATAATAGCTGATTAAAAAATACAAATTAGGACTATTGCTTCGTACGATAATAAATGTTGAAATCATTACCTACGATTAACACTTTGTACATATCATACCTACCTACGATTGTCCATACACATGCTGACACGGATGGTCGAACTGGTCCTGTCTACTCATCAACCCAATTTGTCTCATATACCTTATAAGTTTGTTCACCAATGCCCAATTGGTTAGAATTAAAAGATGCTTGTCGACTTTATAGCATTTAAAATTTGATTGTTCTGATTATTTTTCGTCAGTATATATGTACATGCAGCGGCGCCGAATTGTATGTATAATGTTTATGTATATATATATGTGAGTGTAGGTATTTATCGTTACCTATGTAGGGCAGTGGCGCCGTAGCAGACTATATAGGAACACAAATTTAATATTTTTCGTTGTACCTACCTACTGTTAAAACAATTTATAGGTGGTATCCGCAGACACTTAAAATACAGTTTATGCCACACAGGCTGTTATTAACTTTGGCGTCATCGATTCCATTGGTTGCTGTATAATATTATTGGTATAGGTACGAACGCACCTGGCTGCTGAGAAATATAATAGTATACCCAACAGTCCATCACGTATGCCTATTACCTATATGCCAGTACCTATGCGTAACGCGAGTGCAAAACTCGATTCCAATTAATTAAATTCTGAGAAAAGGAAAAAAACGTTTTAAACGCATAGGTAATAGTCAGAACTTAGACATAAATATAAAACAAGCTTGTATGTTTATATAATATGAAGTTACGATTCAAGATTAATGTATGCTTCTGTGCCGATTAAACAAATATAAAATCAATGAACCGGAAAATAGTTACAAAATGGGTAATCATTAAACATCAAAATAGTAAGTGGCGGAGGGCAATTCCCAATAAAAAAAAAGCAGTTTAACGGTCTCAAAGTAAAAAATCGCTACCTAAACCTAGGAAGGTACTACTAGTGCGATGTAGTTTGGTTGTATACCTAATACGATTAATTACTACTACTTAGGTTAGGTTATAGTTTTACCTGTGTTCTTGCAAATGTCTATCGTGAAAGTCGTAGTGATCAGTTGTCAGACTACGCACGTGCACACACACACACACACACACACACACAAATCGTATATATTAACGTTTAGGTATATCGTATATAATTATGTATTTAGAAAAATATATATTTTTAAGCTCTCACACTATGAACTTGGACAACTGGCGCCAATTCGTTATCCGCTAAATGCTAAAACCGGTTCCATCATTCCCACTGTAATCACAAGTGAACCCCTTCGCCGCACCACTCGCGATCATGTATAATATAATATGAAACAACACCACTATTATTCTATCGCTTTGATATAAAACCGCTACTTCAAAATTCTACGCAAATGTGTGCGCTTATACACATTTTACCTATATAATATAATGAGGCATCTTTATAATACACTATACAGGTATTCATGAAATAGGTATTATTGTATTTTTTTTCTCTATAAATCGTCTAATCCTAAAGAATAATATATTCCGTCAGATTATATTCGAACGAGTGTTCGCAATCGAAAACAATTGTTAACCGTTACGTTTAACTAATTACATACTTTAAAAAAAAAAAATTATATTTTATACTAGTAAAAATTTTTAACACACTCCGGTACCAATGAATTGCTACTAAAAATTGAAATAAACAATTTCACAATCACACTAATCCCCATCTTACAAACCAAAAGAGTAAAGAAACGATGTCAAAATATAAAAAATCTATAGTACCAGTATACGCATGAACGATGTATTTAAATATTTTTGCTTTAACACATTTTTGTCGTCATATTACAACTACAGTCTTACACAATTAATATTAATATTGATTATGAACACTAGTACCTATTTATAATCAATGATATTAGTTATTTACAAACCCAGAATTAGAATGATTCATAGAAAAAACCAATTTTAAGTGATACAGCTGATGTTACACTTAAGTGTTTAAAATTATGTTTATGGATGATAAAATAATATTATATTTTAATGAGTAAGTGATCACAACAAAACGGTGAAATTCGAATAATTCGATAATGATATTATTGATGCGTATAACAGGTAATTAAATAATTTTTTTTTATTGATATTTCGGTCAACCACAATAAATAAATTGCTTCATTCATTTATTGCTTAATACTATTTATATAGTTAAAAATTCAAGTATATTATATCTAATTAAATATTTATTTTTACTGTAGATTCAAGTATAATGTATGCATTGTTATTGTATAAAATGCATTTGTAATATAATTATTTTAGTAATTTAATTTAAATCCTTGACAAAAAATAAAAATGATAAGCTTATTTTAATTTTCAAAACCAGTTTTCACGAAAATAATAATATAATAGTATACATTTAAATTATCATTATAAAAATAAAATATTTCTAACGTGGCCCAGGGGTACATCATCGATTATAAATATTATTAGTAGGTATTTATAATCAATGGCACCATTAATAATTAATAATGGCATGACTCATTTCAATAAAAAATAAATTTAAGGTAGGTAATTGTTAACCTAATACAAAAACAACATTATTCTTCTACAATTAGTATCGAAATCGTAGATGATTATAGACATTAAAAGCAACTCCAAGCATTTATTTTTAATTCGAGTAATTTTTATGTTATAAATTTTAGTGAAATAATAAATTATACATTTTAATAAATGTTTTAGATAAAAACATTATTTGAATTATACACAATATATCTCACCTACGCTATTAGTTCAATTACAAGTATTGTCAACCCAAAAAGTACAATTATTTTTATTAAGTTGTATTGCATATATTTTACATTATATTATATTATAAATAGGTGTTTACAATAGGTAGTTGGTGTTATGATGAATAAGCGAAGAAACCATAAAATTTACATTTTACACTGAACATTATAAATAATTATTAATTTTCACTCAATATAACAATGGTAGTTCTTCGTACAGTTTAAAAATAATTTCATCAATGCGAAAATTTAAAATGAAATATTAATTGGAAATTTCGTCAATCGTTTCTGTATATTTGTTAGTAGTGTTAAAATTAATATAATCATTAATTTAATTAATAATACAACATTTTCAAAATCCTAAAGTGAACTTAGGTAAGAATATATTATATATTATATAAATAACTAACTGAAAACTCGGCTTCGCCAGTGTGCAGTTTTTGTGTTATAACTTTTTTTTTATATTACAGTTAGAGATTGTTTTTTGATTTTAACTATTATTAATATTATTATCATAATTATTTATTAGATCAACTTGATTTATTAAAAATAGTTGTTTCTGGCTAGGTACTCTTATAAATAGTTATAATAAGGTACGACGTTGGATTTTACCTAATTTGTCCAAGTAATCAATGGCCACCATTTATATACAATAAAAATACTAATTTCTACTATATAACTATTATAATTTGCAACCAATGGTAATCATTTAAGGGTGTCGGTGCCGGTGCGTTTTTTGGTACAAAAACATGTCTTACAGGAAAAACTCTCACGACCTGTAGAATTGTCGGATTTCGTTAATTTTTTTTTAGCTTAAAGTAGAGAATATTTTGTAGGTAGGATCAAAGCCCGATTTTGAAAACTATAATTATAGAAACTGGAATATGCATTTGAAAAATGCATAATATTTGTCCTTTTTCAAACGCATTTTTTTACTATTATTCAAAGTAAAATAAAAAATCGAGCTTTGATCCGACCTGTAGAAACTTCTCAACTTTCAGATAAAAAAAAAAATTAACGAAATGCGAGAATTCTACAGGGCGTGTGAGTTTTTCCCGTGAAGTCATTTTTATTGATATAATACACCGTATCGACCCCGTCTAAATAAGTATCGATCTGTAGATTAGTGGATAAGTATTATAATTAAGGCAATAACTAAAATATAAAACATAAAATTCAAATAGCATAGAAATTTCGAAAGTTTGAAATACTGGCACCGACACCCTTAAAGCAAAAAAACAATTTCCTTCATAGATTTCAAAATTCTTTTTTGAGTACCACTTTAAAATGCGAATTTTGGAAAAACTCTTTATTAGTTTCTGCGTCATAGAACGAAACGACAGACTAAATTTCATACTCAAAGCTTCAAAGGTTCTAACTTGACAATTATGAATTAGTCAGTCAGGAAAAGCTATTTTATATAATATAATATAGATGATGATTATAATACTATACCTACATATTTAAATATTTTGCAAAAATAAAATCCTTATCTTAATTGAAATTAAAAATATGCATGCCCAATATGATTGATGAGAGTACTATTATTACAGGTATCAGTATTTATATTGACCACCATTTCATTTAGTCTAATTTATTTACATTATTTTATTAATAATTATATTACCACAGTAACTTTACCGCTGCTATATACAATGTTAATAGTTTTATATAAAATTATATTTTAATACTTCTATAGTAATTAGAATAACGGTAATTTTACAATATTGTACAAAAATAATTTTCATGAAAAGTAGTTTTATTTAATTATGAAATTGCGTTTGTGGCTTATAATGTTAAGTGCAAATAACAATGTAGATAGTATATTATAGTACCCAAGGTAGTTTGTTATACTGAGATTACGGCGTATTGTACAAAATATTGGTTTTAATTTGCTCATATAGCAATGCCAATTGTTGACAGTAGAACAGTACTATCATAATTATTATCACTTGAGCACATTTAAAAGTGTATGTTAAAATGTTTATCAACTATTAAATGAAAAAAAATCAGCATGACACTCGATAGTTATAACACTAAGCATTAACAAAATAAATTGCTAAAATGTATAAA
Organism: Acyrthosiphon pisum; assembly: GCF_005508785.2. Classification (NCBI taxonomy): domain Eukaryota; kingdom Metazoa; phylum Arthropoda; class Insecta; order Hemiptera; family Aphididae; genus Acyrthosiphon; species Acyrthosiphon pisum. Next base: position 71,673,997 of record NC_042493.1, on the reverse strand, counting down.
GCACCCTTAACTATAAAATCATATACAATAATTGTATTCATTGAACAACAAATGCAACATTTCTAAAAACAATAATTAATTTCAAAAATAAATAAACAAGTTGAATATTATGATTTATATTATGAAAGGTTTTAATATTATTTACTATAGATGGTACTATAAAACTATATATAAACTCAATGCATATATTATATTGGCTGTGATTCACCAAGCATGCTTACTCCCATTTTTTCATTTAATAATAAATGTAAACAAGTTCTGATTTTAAGAAATTTATACATTAAGATCTTATTTTCATATCTTTGAGCTTTTTTGTACTACTTAGAACCCCGTTTCTTTCTAGCTGTAAATTATTTATTGGATATTTTTTTGAAAATTTGACATATATACCTACCTAATCGAAAATTCGAAAGTGTAGTTTTTCAATCATTATTAAAATGTTTATATGAAGAATAATTATCCTAAAAAAAGATTTTACAAAAATCTAAAGTATTTGAAATATTGGTTATAGAATGCATTATACTTGGACCATTATTATAAATTATAAATATTGATGGATTAATATAAATTACTATAGCCTACAATTATGTTCAAAACTCGTTATCGTAGACCATAGTACACAAAATAACTCAAAACCACTCATTCGAATTTTGATTTGAAACGTCAACCTTTTCTAAAAAATTATCCGCTAAATAATTTACAGTAGAAAATGGAGGTTTTCATTTGAAAAACAAAAGTTTGAATGTTCACAGGACACTCCTAAGTAGCACAAAAAATCTCAAGAATTTCAAAAAATGCTCATTAAATACGTTTAAAAATTCAAAAAATAAAATTTTGAACAACTGCATTAATGAAGAAGAAAAAGATCACGATCATGCTTGATGAATCACCTTCTATATATTATGTATATATATATATGAATAAAGTAATGTTTGAATTGAAATCAGTCTAGGAATTTGGACTTTGATCTTACCAGACGGCTAAAAAAACTCAAATCTTATTGATAACAACAAACGTTATAAGATTTTTTTCAAATAAATACAAAGTAAAAGCGGAACAAGCTATTAGCTTACAGATGAGTAAAAAAAAGATACAATATAATTGAAAAACTCTCAATACCAAAGAATAAAAATACAAAAACAGCGATTAGGAAACACAAACAGAAATCGATGCAGTGTAAAATTTAATGTGGTTTTTTTTAAACTAAATAGCATATTAATCAACACGCTACAATAAAACCAATTAGTGATCAATATAAATAGCAATGCTTTCTATTAAAGAATGTAAAGAATTTCAGTGATTAATAATAAATGTATTAAAACAAATGTATCTCATGTTGGAAACCATTATGTCATCAGCAGTATTTTACTTACTTAAGCTCTTCGCTTAACATATACTTATACTTAACATTATTCATAGTTTTCTATAGTGAAAAGAAATACATATTTTGTCCTAAAATAAAACAATTCGAGTCTTGTTTAGACCATTGTTAAACAGTAAGTACAACAGTAAAGTTGCTTGTCTCTTAATTATTTAGCTTGTGGGGTTATTAACTTATATATATATAACGGATGAAGACTAAGATGGAAATCCATGGAAATCAGATGTAAGACCCCCCGTATTAATTAATTTTGTTCCGACTCTAAACCACTGGATGGTAGCAATTAGCAATACAACATCACTCCTGTATATTTGTATTAAGTGTTGATTTTACTGCATATGTGAACAACTTAAGCTAAAAACTAATTCCTAATGTAATAATTTTGAAATATATAACCCCAATTTACATAATATATTAAGTGCCTATCTCCTTCAGCCTTCTTTATCGATTGTAAAAATGTATTATGAATTTATGCATAAATATCTAATTATTTTACACTTTCACATTAAAATAAAAAAGATGGATTAAAGATATGAACCGTGATTGATATTTTATTTTAGTACACTGTTCATTTTGTATCACCTACATTTGTCTTGTATTTTATAAAATTACAAAATACATTACATGTTATTAGTTCTATATCGCAAAGCCAGCCATAGGTAGGTATACCATTTATATAAATAAGTCATTAGTAAAATAAAATGAAATATTTGCAAAAAAATATCTCAACTTTATTCAATTAAATACAACTGATGATAAGTAATTCTATGTTATGTTTTCAAAGTTATAACTTATAAATTATTAAAATATATTTCACAAAAACAAAAAGTGGATATAGCAGGAATAACTCTATTAGAATATTAAAAATGAAAAATATTTTGATTTTGTCAACATTAATATAAACACGAAAACTCAGTCAGACGTTGAAAAATTGAACAAAAGCAAAATAATCTGTTCTTTTGAATCAAGCAATAATAATATCGTTTTAAAATATATACGCAATAATAAACTCTAAATATATTGTATACCAAATACAAATACAACCGTTACTGAATATACATTATACATATAGATGTTTTAGAAGAATCGAACAATTTTATTCTTAAAAAAAAAAAATACAAGAAAAGTAAACATAAAAATCTAATCTAAGATTGCAATCTAATATAGCGAAGAAAAAGTAGTATTCAAACATTTTTTTTTTTTTTTTTTAGTATTTGACTGGAAAACTAAATAAACAATTTACCTAACATAATATAATATAAAATAAAAATATTTCAACTCCTATCTTAAAATATATAAAAAGATCCCATAAATATTTAGTATTACATATATGTATGAATATATTTATTTTATAGAATGATGGTAACATAAATATTTATAATATGAAATTACATTTTTTATTAGATTTAAAAGATTCTTGGTTTTTCGTTTTTTTTTTTTTACTTAAACTTTAAATATTAATAGTCTATACGATAAATTAAACAAAATGACGGTCGTTAATTGTTATTATTTGTAACTTGCACCATAGATGACGTGTACAGTGTACACAATACGTACATAATATACCGATATTATTTTTCGCCACCTACATAGAAACATATTCCAGAAGGCCACATGATTTATATTCGAACGTCAAACAACACATTCGTGTATACTATATAAATATATTACATCAATTTCGATAAACATGAATTGATGTTATTCTGCATGCAGTCTTATGGGATAATGAAATGTATAGGTACATGTACACATGGCCACGTATTAAGAATACTAAATTACTTCGGGAAGACAGTTAACCTGTTAACCACTGCAGCTAGACTAGTAAGACCAAAAATATATTTTATCAAATTGTATTGTTCACCCTCGGGATCACAGTTTTTTCTTGCGATAATTACTAAATATGACTTACCTATAAGTGCCAAGTGGTCACTTAAAATTATTAAAACCCAATTTTCATTTATTATATTCGATAATATAGATTAAAATTAAAACTTCAAAATAATGAACCGAAATATAATTCAATTTATTTTATTATATTTGGATTTATTAGGTATTATGATTACCATTGGTTTCACGAACAGGCATTTAACAAAATGTATATATTAGAAAAAAAATCATCATTAGTAGAGTTTTTTTTCTGTTATAAATAAATATTAAGTTTATTTTAAGCCACACAGATGAATTCCTAATAACTTAAAAACAAATAAGAACCTATAACTTAAAAACATCTGATAAGCAAATAAGCTAATAGGAGAATTTCTGTCATAATATTTGAATCAAACTATTTTACAGCTTAATTGGCAAATATTTTATAAAGAACAAAGCTACGAGTTTATATACAAAATGATTATTATGAAAATGGCACCATTTGTAAATAACAATGCGTCAAAATATATAGTTAACTTCAAATACCTACTTCAATAGCACAATGGTACCACATGCAATTGAATAGATAGTATATATTTTTATTATGTAAAAAATAATTACAATATATGTAGCACATATTATATAGTTAGTAACTATAGGATAAAAAATAATATATACGCAATATAGAAAGCCCGGAGATGGGAAAAACTGAGTATAATGTTATCCGGCTATAATGAGTATTCTAAATTAATGTTTTTGGTTACCTACATTCCGCCGCCGCCGCAAAGAAAAATTAAATTAATAATGCGAGTGTGTGTGTGTGTATACTGAATAATACTGGTTTGAGTAAATATTATACTTCATATACGTAGCACTTATATCAAAAGGTGGGCATTAATCGGTTTAATTAACGATCCAGTATTATTTGCAAGATTACGAACATATGTATGTACAACAATCGAAAGTTATTATTCTTTAGCTAAAGCTGCAATAAGACAGCATTAATGTTAATACACTATAATACCAGTATGGGGAAAACATGGCAACATGTTGCGGAATGAAGTTAACTGCAGATGAATCATAAATATTTAAAAAAAACATTAAACCAGTAGTTTATAATATTTAGGTAGGTAATAATGTTTATAGAACGTTTAAATTTATCTTAATACCTACATATTATTATTTTCGTAACCTTTCAACAAGAATATAGCATAATATACAATAAACATAATATAATATTATTATGGTTGTATGAGCGGTATATGAACGATAATAAAGAGTTACTATATTATTTAAATACGGTTAAATAAAACCGGAAATATCCATCTAATGTATAATTAATCTCGGGAGTACTGCCAAGAACTAATTATTAAGTGTTGTTTGATTAAAAAAAAAAAACAGTCGTAAATAACAGTGAGAGTATAATAATTTGTAATTGGGTAATATAATATTATGCCACGACTAATAATAATATTATACTGTCACGACGAGTAATCTCGATCAAATAATTTCCCAACAATCGAAAATGAATTCATAATATTATCATGTTTTGAAAAAGTCGACACACGATAAAATCAAATCGATACCTAGTCCGGATTTTATTAACCGATATAAACTTTTTAATTCCCACTCGTCAAGTCGTAACACGTACGTAACTAATATTATCAGTCTAATACGTGTCTTAATATTATATTTTATAATAAACGTTTCTATATACCACTAGGTATTCATATAATAAAATAAATAGGGCAGAGGACTTTTAGCTTATTTGTTTTTTGCAATCTTAATAAAAAAGGCTAGCTATATAGAAACAAACTCGTTTCATCTTATGATAAAGCCGAATTTTTAGTTTTATATTGCATATCTGTGGAGATTTAAGTTTTTTTTGCATACGAGGCCAATTTCTTTTTTATGCTATTTTTGCACATTTTATTTTAAATAACGTTTATCAAAATTAAAATCAGTTTTTAAACCATTTGGTTATCAATTTAAAGCCTCCAATACGCACTGTACGAGACAGGCCTTTTTTATTTTTTTCCCTTGTCAAATTGAACGTCGTTCTTATATTTTAGATGCTATTTATTCTTAGTATTTATTTATTAAGCTACAAGGAAAACATTTTTAGTTGCATATTGTTATTTGTTACCCATAAACGCACTACATAGTGTTTCAATCGAGGTTTCAATATTTTGTGATTTATTTTGGGCTATGTCCTCGGCCATAATAATAAACACGCTTTAACATATTATTATATGATACAAATGACGAGTAGACCTATCGTTACCCAAATGTTATTAGCGTTTACTGTGTTGTTTTAAACTGCAGTTATGATACGGATGGGTGTTATATTATTATCCGTAATCGCGTAGTTGGACAAATTATTGATAAAATAATAACGTGTGAAACGAGAAAACCCATAAAAAAAACGAGGTAAATCAAACACACGGTGAATCTCGAAAAAAAAAATATATAACTAATCGCCGGTAACGATAAAAATATTAATCTCTTTTCGCAGTCAGACGATCAGACATCGTAATATTAGTCATCGCGCGTCTCCCACCGCGAATTTTTACGGACACCTATCATAAGTGTACAACAGTCAACGACGTCTACACAATATTATTATTATATTATGTCGGGTGACGCGGACAATATAGTGTATTGCGTACAACTTTATTATTACTATATTAATATATTATATAGCGTCTGACCTAGTGCTATATTCTATTATAATATATTTATTATATTTCGCGTATTCGTCGTTCACTTTCCTGGCGCTACCCCGTGTTCAATAGGCACACCGCCTATTGAACACACGACAGTCGAGAGACCGAAAATAAAAGCGTCCCGATAACAATAATAAAAAATAATAACAATCTCATAATAGTATATTATAGAACATCATCATGATCATGATCATCATCGTCATTGTTATGTGATCGCGGAGGCGGGGCCGTAGACTATAATGACGACTACGACACGCGGACATCATCGACGAAGACGACGACGACAACGACTATGGTACGACAAGAACGGTGCGAGGGGCTCGCAGAAGACGTACTCAGGATATACTAACGAAACGAGAAAAAGTCATATTATTATTATTATATTATTCTTCGTGCGGCCACCAACCGGTTTTCAGTGCTCGCGGAGACGGGATCAGTTTTTTTTTATCTCCTAGATCAAAACAAAGACGGGCGGGTATGACCCCCGCGCGACCGCCGGTGGCTGCGGCGGACGAAAAACCGGTCCGAAGCCATGTGCAACGTGCACACGACGTGTACCTGTATATTCATAATAATAATAATAATAATATAAACGATAAACCGGTAAAACGCGAGCGAAGAAGAAGGTACAACAACAAAAACACGATCATCGGAGGAAACATTTTCTCCCGCCGCCCGCTGTTAAACGAGGCAGTGTAATATTATTATAAAGTAATAGTAGCTGCGACGAGTAGAGGTATATACACGATTATGAAACGAAAATAATAATATCGTCGTAAATGAGGGGCAACGGAACAAAAACGAATCGAGGCCGAATTTATAATAATAACTACAAACATAAAAATTTAATAATAATAATACACGGACGCAGAATTAAGATGTTTTTCGCCCGGGAGCAAAACGTTATATATTTACCCCACCCCCACGCGGCTTCCACTACGCCGACACTATACAGTTTAAACGATGAGCAGCGAGGAAAAAAATTAATAATTTCCCCTTTCATCCAACTCGTAGTGGGAGTGTAATTTTTTTAACCTGATTTGTGATTGCAATATACATACCAATGAGTGTTTTTTATGTTAATCTGTCAAGCAGCCAACGGTGGCTGAATATTCGTGTGCCGCATATCATTATAAATTTATAATCAATACAATATTTTCAATGTTTTTTATGTTGGATCGAATTTATCCTACCTATTATTAAATTTTAATGTAATAACTGATGACATAATAATTTGTCTATGAGGTCAGAACGGCGATTAAGTGAAGTACATACTCACACATAAATGTGTAGTTGATATTATGAGTTATGACCCGTGTATATAATATTAAACATAGTTTATATAGGTACTACTGTTTACATTTGTTTTTAATGTACTGCGGTAGCATCCTTTTATGTGTGCTCGCCCGTTAATATTTAGTTTTGTATGATAATATATATATATATATAAACTGTCGTCTTCAGGGGGAATACTAACGCGGACGATATCGAAAAGACCATCGCATTTTCCCGTGCGTTTCCGGTTAAAAAACCAACGACCTAGACAAAAAAATCCGCAGAATCGTTTACGTGATCCGAATTTGATTAGAGAAGTAACGTGTGGTCATCTTTATAGTGATAGCCACCAGCCATCACTATTTCCCCTAGAGCTAGTATTTTAGCATTAACTAAGAGACACTGTACAAAATGAGATATACATTTTAAAAAGAAAAAAAGAAATAAACAAACGATAAAATTATATGAACGTGCACATTGCGTCATTGCATATTTGGATATTGTTTGTATACAAATATCTTGATTAAATGACGAATTCTGAATTTTTGTATCATATACATTGTATGAAAATATGTAAGTGATTTATGTATAAATAATAAGTATATAAATGCAGATATAAGCAAATAGGCATACAACACTGAACACATATTTATATATTGATATTTGACGTAGAACATCAATATTTTGTAATAAAAAAAAATTAACTCAATATCTAAAGGTATCTCGAATATTTTCAAAGGGCAAACTACTTTTTGTTTCACCTTAAGTTCTGCGCTTCAGACCACTTTTATTGTAAAAAATTATATATTAAATTAATCCTATTTCATATTATAGCAAACTAAATTCCGATGAAGTAATTTGTAAACATGTTTAAAACTACAAACACTTAGTTATTTAATTGTACTATACCTATATCTGCTACACTAAATAGAAACAAAATTGAGATTTTAAAAACCCTAGAAATTTATTAGAACCACATTGGTTATTATATCAATACATAAAATTAAACTTAATACTTATACTTAAATTTAGTAACTAAATCTTTTCCAAAGCAATAAACTATAATTTATCTGTATTAATCTTGATTAAATAATAAATTATCTAACGACTATTGTTTTATACAGCTTATTATTAAAATAGACACTTATCTAAGTTTCGTAACATCAATTTTATGGGAAAATATACCTTTGTGCACGATAAAATTAACTGTGTGGCCTAATTGAAATTTTTAAACAAACCAGTAAACTAAATCATACTTTTTTACTATAAGGGATGTGAAAAATATGTCGATATAATATTTTAGTTATTCATTATACCTAGTATATAATAAGAATTGATGATTTCGAGTCTTAATTAAATATATGTTAAATATGACTTTATAATTTGTAAAACCGTTGAAAATATGGCATTATTAGTTATTACCAATATAATGTTTATGTGTAAGGAACACAGTAGAACACAGTCTACTTAATAGTTAATATAATAATATTCTGTTAATTATTTTGTACATTATTCCCTACATTATCTAATATACTATTATGGATAGTTAAAATATATCAATCTATATACAACTTAAATATTTGCTGATTTATTATTAATTTCAATCTATAAATAACAATCATTTCCAATACTGACTTCGCGTTCATTAATCAACTAAAAAAGATAACTTTTAATTTATTACATAGTTGTTGTCTAAATTAAGTTAGGCTATTGCTCCACATATTAAACTAATTCTACTCCAAAGAAGAGATAAGTATTAAAAACATCATACATTTCTCCCAAACAAGTATTAAGTGAACGAAAAAATATTATTACAATTAAAACAATAAAAAAAATAATTTATTATAATAATACAACAAATAAAATGATTTATAATTTACATTAAAATTGATTCTAAGCAGATTAAACGTGAAGAAGCTATAGGACGTGTTTAAATGTGAACTAAACATTTTTCTTTATAATAGCGCCTAAAAAAAAAATTGTGATATTATAATAGTTCTCATTTTAGAATAACTTTTTAAATGTGTTTGAATATTGAGACATTAACCATAATATATTACAGGCTTCTGGCGAGTGCTCGACACATATTTTCTATGTCCTCCCGGTTTTTTCCTTTATACTAGATTCAATTTTTTTTTACAATATTTAAATAACTTGTACTAAATTATATGTATTTTATTACATAACAAAAGAAATAATTTGGTGCCACTAAGACTTTTTATTACTTTTTATAAAACTATTTTGATTGTTAAATTGTGTTAGCGTTATTACTTATTAATATAAAGTATGAACATTATATTTTTTTGAAATATACTTATTTTTACGCTCATAATAAAAAAGTAAGATATAATCGTGCCGGAAAACAATATTTTAAATTGAAGTGTATTTTTGTACCTCGCAAGCTTTGGGTTTCATTTATAATAACCACAGAGCATTAAAAGAACGAAAATAAATTAAACTGTATAAATATGTCATAAACATGATTTTATAAAATATGATTGGACTTCAAAATAAATAAATAATAAAATTATTGTAATAAAATTTTAACCGCTAAAATTATTTATATAATTTCAAATTAATGACAAAATATTAAATCAATTCAGGAAAATACAATATTAAAGTGATCTATTTCTTATTAAATTTTGTTTTAAAATGTTACTTTATCCACGTAAATTACGTATTAATAATTTATAAACATAAATATATAATTATAAATTATAATACATAGGCAAATATTAAAAACGGGAACTGGATTTTGAAAGCTTCTATCGGCGAAGGGTTATAAAGTGTAATGCAAAGATATTTAATAATTCAAAATCGATGGTAGTTAATAAAATCGTTGAAAATACGATTCTAAGCAAAGCTTTGTGAACATTTTTCTGATTATCTTTTTTATGTTTATTGAAAATTGTTTAAGAAAATCGAAATATGACCCGTTGTAATTATACCTAGATATAAATAGGGTCGCATAAAACTTAGGTTAGTTAATTTTCAATTCAAAAATATGATCATAAACATTTTAAAAAAATGAATATACAAAGAATAAGTACCTACTTACACAAAGTACTTTACTCAAAAATTAAAATAAATGTAGGTACCTAGTAAAATTATAAAAACATAATTGTTGTAATTTATTTTAATGAATATAAAAACTAGAAAAAAAATTCTGTTATGAGTATTGAAAAATATTAATTATAATACCTATGTTTTAATTTATCATTTTACAAAACAAACAAGGGGGGTTGGCGAGCGGAGCGAGCAGAGCGCAAAAAATTAAATAAAGCATTTTATTATAGATATAGGTAAGAAGAAGGTAGGTTGGTATTTAAAGAAAATATACAGGAAATAGCTGTACCCTATTTATGATTATTTAAACGGGTTATCGTTTTATGTATTTTACATCTGCAATTTTTTTTAAATCCATGTTATATTGAAAATTGATTATTGTTCATCTTTAATGTTAAATTAATTTAAACAACGAAGGTCAATGATCAAAAACCACAACATTCTATTAAATTTAAATATTTAATATTATAAGTCGTATTATACAAATTGGATAAGATATTATATTATATCATAAAGTTAATGGTATAAAACCGTATTGTTGGGTTACACAATGTAAATGCACATAATATACACTATTATGAGTACACTTTAGAATTATGATTGATACACTTCTAGGCCATGTTTGATTGATAAATAGATACGAGAATAATCGAATTGAATTATGATTCACAAATATTTATTCATTTAATATTTTAATCCATAAACTAAAAATTAAAGTTCATAAAGTAAAAAAGTAAGCTTATTAAAGTTAATTTTCGGTTTGTTTGAAATTATTAATTAGGTAAGTAATTGAAATTAAAGATAATGCAAGGTCTAACATTTTACTATCTATTTACTACTGTACACCTATATAAGGGATTATTATTTATTACAACAAAAACATATTTATTGAAAACCGTTTTTCTTATTAAATATGTTTAATATATGTAAAATACAAATAATACGTAAACACTAAACGATATTGGACATTTCATAATAATATGTAGCGACTAGCGACGAGTATAAAAATCCTTTACACTCTCGCCGAAACAGCGCAAATTAAGGCGAGCTCAAGTCGGTCATGCACTCGTCATACGCGCATCTCGTCTCATCCATGTCAGTTTTTGGGTCGAAAGTCAAAGAACACGAAGGTAGCAATAGTATAAAGGGGTACCATAAAAAAATATATTAGTTATTCTTTGAATATACCATCAGAGTTGTTTTCAAAAATAAAATTATAATACCAATGTAAATAACAAAAACCTAAAATGAGATGAAGACATTTTATTTTTAATTCCAAGCAGAACAAGAAAACTATATGCATTTATTTTGGGGTTTTAAAGTTTTCTCAGAAATTTTTTAAGCAATAATAATGATTTAAAACTTCATATTTCGTAGTAATTAATAAAGTATGTATAATATAATTGTGATTATATTTGAAATTTTAATTACCTACATACTTATATCCACTTCAAGTAAAAGAATACAAGTCAAAAAATACACATATGAAACAAATTATTTTTAATTGTAAATATGTTTCTCAAAATAAGAAAAATATGTAGTTTATTTTTTCATTCAGAAATTATATGCATAGTTATAACCAATGGCACTTACACGAGTAATAGAAATTAACAAGTCTCTACACATATTATTTTATGGCGAACATTTTAAGTAGAAATGAGTTGAAGGTATTACTCTGCAACCATGTATATTATCCAAAAGGGAATAGAAGTTCATTCCTCTAGCTTTAGAAACAATACATTTATTCGCCAACAAACCATTAGCACAAAACTAATCTGTTACAACTGCTACAAGCTTCATATATTTGACAACAAAAAATAATAGTTTTATGTTTTATAACAAAAGAAAAATAGCACTTAATACAATTTTTTATTTCGTTTAAAATTTAAAAAAAAAATTATGACCGTAATATGGCATAAAACCTATAAGAGTTATGCATTTGTTGAGGAACATATGATTTTATTTTATTATTTGCACATAATTTTAATTTAGCAGTATTATACATTCTAACCATTACACATCTAAAAATTATTAAAATATTAAAATTACGTGAATAGTCACAGATAAATTAATATGCTTTAATTTTCAAAAATAATGAACACATAATTATTTTTCGGGCCGTACGGCGATCAGATTATTATTTATTAGTTTATTACAATTAAAATTCGAACGTAAGGTAAATAATTGGAATTTTTTTAAAAAAGAAAAAAAATAGACGCCTGTATTTATGTTTAATTTTTGCAGGTGAATTATTTATTTCAAATTCAATCACACTATTACATTAATAATACTTAAGTTTTGGGGAATAAAATCATATCGGTCATAGTTCTCTGCATTAGACCTGATATTTCAAATTGCCACCGTCGTCTGGAATGGTCAGATCGGTTTCTTATCGTATTTAAAATTTAAATTGCGACCGGTCGCTTTCAATTTCTAGCACCAAACAATTAAATTACTCCAATTTTTACACTATTTATCATCTAATATCATTAAGAAAAAACGCAAAATTTGAAATATATAAATTATACTTACTGATACGAGTATTATAGAATTATAGCTATAATATAGCTATAGTATAATTATTATACTTACCTACTATTTTATAAACTAACGTATCGCGTTTTACTATTTCGTGTGACTGCAGCTCTAAGGAAATTAATTTTTATTACTTTTGTTATAAATGATATTTTGTTTTTCGTTTAACTAAATGCTTATACTAATTTATTTTATTTTATAAGTACCTATAAATGTGATTTTTATTAGTATGCTAGTGTATCAAATAAGTATTAAAAACCAAACCTCCAAAATTGTAAACATAATTTATAATTGGTTGGAAATTATTAATTTTAGTTTCAAATATTATTTTGTTTTTATTTGTTTTAATATGTCCATAAACTTGTTTTTTGCTTAAAAGAATGTTCTAAAAGTTTCATAGAGCTGTTTATATATAGCAATATATGGACAGGTTAGGTTTTGTATACCTGTGAACCTAACACCAATACCTAACCTATACATACAATATTTGAAATTAATGGATTTTTAGAGGTTTACTATTGACATTTTCAAAAAAAATACAAAAAAATGCCGAAAACTACGCTATACTATACCTATGTGTTTTTTTCGGAAACTATTTTACACAACTTTTTAATATTCACCGTTCATTTATATTAATATTTTATCGTGATATTTTCTATAAGTACGTTGATCTTATTTGGATTTTATCGAGGATTTTATGCAACATATTGAAAAAGTTGTTTTTACTTTTTAATATAATTTATAATACACATTCAGTATTAAAGTTTTAATACGACAATGTTTGAATATGTATGATAATAATAATAAATCATTATTTATATCAATTTTAATTAAATTTTGGAATTTGGATTTTAAAAATTAATTTCAGAATAAAATCATGTGTTAAACTATATTTCAAATTAGGTAAAAACGAGGGTAAAAACGAGGGTAAAAACATGTATAATAATATTTGTTATATACCTACAGTTTATTAATTGTACAATGGTATTATGTTTAAATATGATATATACACAATACACGAACAGATAATATTCTTATATATTATAAGACAATATTGAATATATAGTACCTACCTAAATATTAGATTTATTTTGATACATTTTTAATTGATATTATTAAGACTTAGTTGTTCAATATAGAACAGGAGTACTTCAGGTGTTACTAATATAATACTTATATGTTCTAGTACATAATATGTACTAATTGCGTTAAAAAAAAAAAAAAATGTTTTTAACATAATATTGTAAATTAATATTAGCTATATTGTAAATTAACTTTATGAGCAGTTACAATTTTAAGACAGTCGTTATTGACCATTTAGGTAATTACTTAAGATGTATAATAATTATTAATAATATTAAAATAATGTTAATTTGAGTCAAGGTGAATAGTATAAAAGCCCATATGTAGTATGTACTTTACTCGGTCCGTATTTGTTATTTTAAATTTAATTAGGTATAGGTATAATAACATACAAATAAATTGATAATATATTTTCTTAATAACAAACTATATGAGTATATGACACATTATGATAAATATTGTAGAATTGTAGAATTCTTGTTATTTAAATTTAAATTGTTAAATAAAATATTACTGGGTAATAAACCAATCTTGGAGGTAATTCAATAAAAAAATAATAATTTAATGAAGGTAATAACTGTATTGTATTCATTCGATAGAGGCAATTTCAATGAGAGAAAATATACAATAGGTAGGTACGTCGTTCTGACAAATTTGTTTAAATTGGAAAAATAATTCATTCTACCAATTGAGCTTAGTTTTAATAACACATAACAATATAATAATTTAGGTAATTCATTGCACTTTTCACTTTTTTTTTTAAATTTGACTTTGTGTATTTAAATGTTCATACATATTTCATACAGCAAACACGTTGTAGTAAAAAAAATTAACTGGTAACACTTGGCCTATATTTCAAAGTTAAACGCGATTTCCAAAACTAAAATAACTACTTTTCGTCCAATATATAAAATTTACCTAGATGATAAAATAAGATAACTAGTGGTGGTAATATTACAGTGGTCCTTATATAAATATGGTGGTTTGTCCTTGGCGAAAACTATTTCATTATTATAGTATCCTTTCCCGTGATATAAAACCTACATAATATATATAAAAAACTTATCATTCACTACCTGCTATGAACAGGTTTCGTTAGAACAACAATTGAAATTTGAAAACCATGGAATGCAATTATAATTACAGTACAAAAATATTATTATTATAACATTTGACCATTTGTTACAATACATTTTAAACCCCGTGCGGTTGTTACAGAAAATATTATAAAATATTAATTATAATGTTCATAAAAAAGTAATACTAAATATATTATAAGTGTATTTAATGTACCTACATATTTAGGTTCACTAACATTTTTATCAATAAATATAAAAGTATAAACAAAGGTAAAACAGTGTTCCAATTATCAAAATAATATTATAACAATATATTATAATCAACTATATATTTAATTTTAAACTTTTAGTTAAAAGTTGCATTTAGAACATATTATGATCAGGGATATGTCAAAAGTTTCAAAAATGTAATTACACCAATTAATTGCTTTAAAATAATAGGAATTGCATTTGTTTAGAATAAATAATAATTTATGCCATGTTCCTTGAACTAATTAATTTTAAGATAAGAAATCACTTAAAATAAAATAAAATTTATAGTGTCAAGTATAATGAATAATAATTTAAAAAATAATACATTGATATAGTCTTTAATTGTTATTTGTGAGTAGAATGAATTTTTGACATAAATTGTATTTGTTTACACAATTGTACTTCTTTCAAATTCAGTTAAAAACACAACTTAAATGGTGGAAACATTTTTTTCCATTATAACAATCATATTAGTTACTATATAATTCAAATTTAAGATATTGATTAAAAAAATAATATTTCTTCAAGATTGATATAATTCGAACAATACTTATGTGATCATATATTAAAATATTGATTAGCTTCATCATTTAAAACGATGTGTGAATAGGATATTAATAATTATTCGAAAATATATTACCTAAATAAATTGTACAATTTAGTATTATTATTCAATCTCAATATTTTATGTATATTTACTTTAACTGACTTACCAACAAGAAAAATCTAGATTATTTTATAATTGTAATCGTAAATAAAATAAACATTAGGTATGATAGCACACAAAAGAAAAAGTAAATGTGAATCATGGACAACAATAAACAGAAATGGGTATTTACAAACATTATAGTTAGCCGCGAAAGGACAACATAAAGAAAGGCCTTTATTTCTTCTCTACAGGACAGATTTCGAGAAACAGGAGTATACTCATACATTGTTATTTAATGTATATTATGTACTACCTAGAAAACAATAATAACGTTGACGGCCCAAGATATACCTATTATATGAATTTATTGGAGTAGAAATGTAAGACGAAACAACGACCCAAGACAACGAATTCAATTAACTAGTTATAATATTATATCTGAGGATTTTTTTTACAAAATTAATAGGTCAACATTTAGTTAAAAAGTTTAATTCAAGTTTACCTAGGTACCTGCATTTTAAAGAATATACTTTTTATGTTCATAACACAATACTCACACATGTCACATATGTTCTTACAATCGTTCAGCAGAACCAATTTATGTTGTTAGTTGTTAAAATTATAATATATATGTAGGGAGTTTAGCATGACAAAAATCTCAATGAAAATAATATCTGTTACATCTTACAAATTAAACTTGTAATCTTCAATTACTTAAATAAAAGTACCAAATGTATCTATCTCAGTAGTTGATACTAAATTGCATTTTTAGTGAACAATTTCAATGATAAAATATATTGTCACGATCATTATAATACATAGGTACCTATTGTAGTAGAATTATTATAACGGCTTATTATAACTTGACCTTGGTTTATGTAGGTATACAGATTTCAACCGACCAAATAATGTTAGTAATATAATGACATTATAATGGCATTATAAATTATAATACATTTTTTTAAGAGATTTATTTTCTATTGAGAAATATAATTATTAATTAGTATAACATATTGAATTATATAATGAAAATGTACCTATTCCAAATTCATTTTTGTCTAATTATTTTAAAAACCCTAAAATTTACTAAATAGGTAGGTAATTTTCTTCAAAAATATCAAAAAGAAAAAATATAATTTTTTACCGTGAATATCACCTTGCGGAAAATAAAGAACTGTTAGTATTGTAGTAGAATATATAAATGTATCATTACATCTATTTATAATATAAGCTGCATTAAAAATTGTTTTATAAAATAAAATAATGAACAATTAAGATCAATTAAGATGTATACAGAAAAACAAACAAAATTATTAAACTCTAGCATAAAAAAAAATATCCGTACAATTAATAATTAGGTATAAACTATTAGATTATAGTAAGTAAAACAATTCACAAATTTACCAACTCAAATTCATATTAGCACATAAATAATAAGATTGCATACAACTTTAATAACTATTATTTTAATATTTAAAACACGTTCAGTAATTATATTTTCTTTAGGCTGTATTCGACCCAAACTAAACTTAATGTTTTTGTGTAAGTCTTAGTTAATCCATAATACGTTTGAGGAACATTATGTTAATTTTTAAAGATGAGAAGTGAAAAATTAAATATAACTGTTATTCTGTCTGGCTGTAGTCCGTTGTATAAGAATCTTCTACAGAGTCCAAACAAGTCAATAGATTCTTATTTCTAAGTTAAAATGTATTTATTAGAAAACATTATTTTATTCATAAAAATTAATCGAGCATAAACGCAATAAATTATTTTCGAACTTTTTACTTAAAATGTAGGATAAAAGGGTAAAAATACAAGAATAAAATTATTATAAAACTTTGTTAAATATTCCATAACTTCCTCGATAACTTCATAATAAATAAGCCAATTAGCTATAATTTGTTAGGCGTTATACATGTTTAATATTATATGAAGCGTAAAAAAGGGATAACGTGATAACTAAAAAGTATACAAGTATTTTTGACGAAGATGAGTATATAGGTACTCTATAGAACATCTTTAAGTAATACTATGATTATTACATGTAATTTTATATTATGATACATTTTGATAAAATTGGCCGGTGTACCTAATTGTGTAAAATAAACATTATACATACCTATACCTAATACTAACTAATAAAACAAATATTACGTTGTAATAACATTAGATCTGGATAAACCTTTATTAAAAAATTTAAATAATCATTTTCAGAAGTAAAAAATAATAAATCAATATTTTTGTAATTATTTTCTATTGAAAGTTCAAATAGATTAAAATGAGTACTGATTGAGTTGCATATTTTGCCTGAACAACAAAGAAATTTATCGGAATTTCTTTGTTGATTACAACTTACAAGCGGTTACAAGTTATAACTCAATTTAAATTGTAATATCTATTAAACCGAGTATTAAAAATTTATTTGTTTCCTTTCAGTCACGCATTATCGTCTTAAAAATAATTTATAAAATCGGATACCACAATATCAATGTTTCGGGATATAAATCTGAACACGTTTACCCGGGGGCTGGGGATCTCCTCTCGTGATCACAGCAGAATTACCTATATGATGTTTATTATTACTATACATTAAACATTTAAACACATAGTTATAAATTATAATATACAGCAAACCACAAAAAAACTCATTAGTTGTATGCATTTCCAGACGGAGAGTGTATTTGAATTTTGGCCAAAGACCTATTATTTAATAAGCACTTTGGTACCAAACTACAATAGGACAATTAGTAGGTTAGATTATAAAATGTAAACCCGGTTTTATAATTACACAAATTCGTCAGTGTTAATGATAATAAAAATATTGTTAGTATAGTTGTAGTATATTATTATAATGATAGAACACGTGCCAAAATCTTTGTGCAATAGCTGATAATATTATTTTTTAAATGTATTATTGAAACATTCTTTGGTAAATTATTTAAAAAAAACAAATATTAGAAAATTCTCAACGGTTCAGTTATAGCGGCAAAGCCGTTTGCACGCGCGAGTATTTCACCGTATCTATTTTTAGTAATGTGTATACAATTTAAGTATTTATATTTTATAACTGGATTAAACTTGCATCAGTTGTAGAAGTACCCGGAAATGACATTAATATAAACAATTTAATAATATTATATTATATTTTATTACACATTGTTGTTAGTTGATGCCTAATACTAATTTATTATTATTATTTGGGTACCAATACGATATAATATAATATTTAATTTAATCAAAAAGAGATATTTACGTAACTTTTAGGGAAGTTAACTAGGCATGTACAGACAAAACACATTTTAACAATACTTACCTACGGAAGTATTGATTTATTAATTGTTTTCATTAATAATTTAAACGGAATTATTCGAAAATAATATCTAACGGCTATGTACGGCGTCTAGTTCTTTCTAAACTATTATAGTGTTAAGTGTTTATAATTAACCGTTCGCTCTTAAAATGTTAAAAATATACAATAACCAAAATTGTTTTTTTCATTTTATGACGGAACAAAACTAACAACACATTGTATGAGGTTTAATTACATTTTCCCAATCAACTGTCAACACGTGTTCTAATAAAACATAATATTATGAACCTTCCCACCTTCTCCTTACTGGTTTTAGTTCGATGTTCCTACTGGACAGTATAATTGCCGCGGGTACGAGAAACGTTAATAAGAATTCAAATGTTTTAATATTTAAATTAGGTACCTACACTATATTATAATCTACTTCTTCCTAAAGTAAGTACCTAATAACTTAACAAACATTGACAAACATTAGAAATACAAATAAAAAATAAATAAAATCTGTATGTTATTGTTGTACAATACAATATAATAATAATAATAATATTAATAGTAGTAGTAATAATATAGTAGGTAAGTATTAATGATAATATTAGTGTGAAAATCCAAAACGAGACCGAATATCGGCACTCGGCAGGTATAATAATATTATAGCTGGTTTAGGTACTCACGGGAAGTTGTTATGAAGACGACGTTGACGTGTCCAGGGTCTTTCGTTTCCACGTATAATTGGGTCAGGCGTGCGTGTAAATACAGGTAAGGTACGTATATAATATATTATTTAATGGTAGCGAGGAGACGGACGACGGTGTAGATATATTATAATAATAATGTTATAAGTACCGACAGTGTGTGGGCACGCGGCGAGCGCGCCGGTGACGGCGGACGGGGAACGTCCGGGGAAGATTATGGCATCGGCGACGCGGAAACGGTCAACGGGGAGAAGATTCGTGTTGACGAGTCAAAAAAACCGAAACCAATGACGACGTGCCCACCGGGAGAGACGTCGGCGGCGCTGATAAGGGGCGGGCGGCGCGGCGCCGCGCGACCGTTTGATGGGTACGCGAGGGGAGGGTAGTGGGGGGACTGGGCGAGTGTGCGTGTGTTCGGCAGCTGGACGCGGCGGACGCGTGCGACGACGACGAGAAACGGCGTGCTGCACGGACGGCGGACGACTGGCAACTCCCGGGCCTTCGGGCTTCGACCGACGCGGCTGTGTGCGTGCCAGGCGCTCCGTCGTAGTCGTCGTCGTCGTCGTCGTCGTCGTCGTTGCCGTCGTCGTTGCCGTCGTCGTCGTCGTCGTCGTTGCCGCCGCAGTAACAGTCTCTCGGTCCGGCTGCGCTCCCAGTGGCGAGTTTGAGAGTTGACCGGCCGCGGCGGTGGCGGAAAATGACGTCGCCTCCTCAGCCACTGGGAAAACGTTGTCCTTAAAGAAAAGTGTGTATTAATGCGTTGGCGTTTGTCTGGAAAAAAACCGACCAACCACCCCTCCTCCCACCACTCCGACCCGACCGCACGCCAATTCCCGTCTCCTACAGTCCTCCGCTGCAGCTGCCGTCGCCGTGGGCACCGACATGGGTTTTTATTTTTTGTCCTAGTTCTTGCTAATTTGAGTTTGGAAAAAAAATCTTGCCACCCCCATTAACTATATCGGCGGGACGACCACGAGACGTGCTCACGAAATGTTTAAATCGATTTTTTTATTTTTATTTCTCCGATGTAATTTGATTGCGACTGCAAAATAATATATATATATATGTACTCGTATAATACCTGTAAACGTATATTTACTTCTAGGTATTATATAATATATATTTATATTAGAATCTGCTTACGAGTCAAACGGTTAAAAATTCGTTTAGAATAATGTAGTGTTTTATGTTATATTTTACTATCTGCATATTATTATGATGACAGTGTACACATTATACATAATTCAGATTGTATACAATAATAACGCAAGACTCGGTCATACAATTTTAATATTATAATAATCCTTTAAAAGGCTCAGTCAAACAGAGAACGGACTGCAATGGTACACAGGTACGCAGACCCCGGCGGGCAGCGGTCCGGTTGTATTATTTTACAGTGCCCGCGCGGGCAGACCGCTTTCTGTTTGACTGAGCCTTTACGTTTTAAAAAGGCGCAACGAAAAACTATGTTTTAAATTTATTGATTTAAAGAAATTTCTACACGTCGATCGTTATAAAAAACCGAAACAAAAATATGTCTCAAATTGATCCTATAAAAGACATACAGCGCAAAACTACATCAATTTTTCAGCAATCGTTTTACTTATAAATGTTTTTCATGTTTTTTTATTAAAATTTAAAAAAAAAATGTATTCCTTTTATGTTTTCACTTTATATCAGGACTTAGGAGTAATGGTTGAAATCACGCTTTATAATACAAATGCATCTTTTAAATATTAAATTTAATACAAATTGCTACTCATTATTTTATACTTGAGTATAGGTACTAATTATTATTACATTTTATTATTATAACAGACAATTTGTTTTTATTAAAAGCAATTTCCTCTTGCAGTTTTATTCACGAATGGGATGGTTTGCGTTTTTATCTATTGATATTATATTTACAGGCAACTGACAAGTATGGCTATGTACAAATCGTGCTTTGAATATAATTTTAAATATATAAAGTGGTTGCATAGTGCATACCAATTACCAACAACTTTAAATGTTAATCTCATTATGTATAGTCTTTAACTCATTTACAAAATGTTTGAACCCCATGGAGGTAACCCATGCAGGTAATAGGTTGTCTCTTTAATAGTAATCTATTTATTTTAGATTCTGAGTGGAACGATGAATGGATAGATTTTACAATGATGTGTGTTTTTTTTTTTGTTTTTTTTTTTGTGTCTGTCATCACCTTTTAGGACAGAAAAAGTGCTTCGATTTTCTTCAACAGTATCTTTTCTGATAGGAAAGTGAATCTATTTGGTACTTTGGGGGGATCAAAAGTAAAATTTTTGCAATATTTTTCAAAAGCGCCGTGAAAAACAAAAGAAAAATTAAGGAAAAACGGGAATTTTTACGCAAAATCTGTTTTCGAGAAAATTGATTTTGGTTTTTGATTTAACATTAAAACGAATGACTTTAGATACATGAAATTTTCACTGGTTGTTTATATTTCCATTTTCTATACATGATAAAATTTTCAAAATATTTTGAGCTGTTTACGGACAATTTCAGTTTCCAATTTAATTAGTTTTTATTTCTATGAATGTCAATAAAACATTATTTGTTGAGTTAAAAATACTTGAACATTTAATACAAGGCTCCTACTATATTATTACAATGACATTTGAAAAATATTAAAAATCCTTAGTCACAGTTTTTTTTATTAGCATTTAAAGTTCAAAAATTAACAAAATATGGAAAAATCACGAAAATTTGCAAATTATTTTGAGTTAATAATTCGTAAGAATTTTTCTTTTTAGAACTAAGATTTTAAAATGTAATACAATTTTTCTTACAGGTTATTCTACATTTATCAAAAAAAAAATGTCTATAAGAAACTCAAATTAAATTTTTAGGAGCGTTTGAAATTCATATTTTTACAACATTTGATATTCACTAGATTTCTTACGTAACGATTTTCTTATTTTATTGTAATTAAAAAACGAATGACTGTAGATACTTGAAAATTTCACCGAATGTTTATATTAGAATTTTCTATACACGATAAAAATTTGAAAATAACTTGACTCTTTTTGAGCTACTTACGGACATTGTCATTTTTCAATTTTTTTAATTTTTTTTTCTATAAATATCAATAAAATTTAATTTGTTTGGTAAAAATGCGTGAAAATTTAATGCAAGGCTCCTGATACATTGTTACAATAGCAGTTGAAAAATATTAAATAATACATGGGCACAATTATTTTTTATAAGCATTTGAAGTTGAAATTTTGACAAAATTTATCAAATTTAAAATTGAATAATTATTTTGTAGTTAAAAATTTATAAAATGTTCAACTTTTATATATAAGGATTGAAAATTTAAAACAAGATTCCACGTAAATATTTAATTCTGTTACCAAAAATTCTAATAAATACATAAGCACAGTTTATTTTTATAGTCATTTTAAGTTTGAATTTGGACGAAATTGCATATTAAAAAACCTGGAATAACTATTTTAGTTATTTTGTTGTGATTGTATAATATTACTTGTGGGTACTTGAAACTTCTAAAGTATACTATTATATATCTATGATAGTACCACGGTTTGTTGTTGATGTATAACGCGTTACCTAATGGATATTATGATATGATTAATTTGAAAATTATTAATAATACTATAGATAAGTATACCTAAATATGTAGGTATGTCTAATATCTAGACTGACATACCGTCTCCGCTCAGAATCGTTTTTCTTATACAGTGATATTATATCATTGAATTCAAATTTAATACTGTCCATTATACAGTGACCCACTTCTAACCTACTGTACAGCAGAGCGACATCCACTTACCCACCTTTTTTTTTATTTGACAAGATGTAAAAGTTTTGTTCAAGTTAGTTAGGTTATGTGTAAGTAATATATATAAAATGTTTTATAAAATAAGAACTTAATTTTATGTTAGAACATGGAATTTGAATTTAAAGAATCAATAGTGTTTTTCAAAGCAAAATCCTGCTGGTTGCTACACTATTTCACTAGTTATACAACCGTTCCTCCAAAGAAAGTGAGAAAATGCCTATTTTAAATGGAAATAACTTTTATTGTTCGACATACTAGAATAATTGTTCTAGCCAAGGATGCCACTAGAAGATGATTAAAAAATCTCTGAAGATAAATTAAATTTAGATGTCTTGAAAATAAATTGTACCTATATTCTCCAGAACTTGGTTGAATAGTCCTTTAAACGAAGAATATAGTTTATATTAATCTATATGATGTATACTATTAAATTTAATTTGTTTGATCTAATTTATTACACGCTATTTGATGCTTGAAAAGTAAATAAATGGTGACTCGATCAATTGTTGCGTGATAACTGATAATCTGCTACGTCATGATTAATGTATAAATATATTGTCATACTTAGAAAACATTTCACCATCGTTATGCTTGTGTTAAAGTAAACAACTATTAAAATTAAATTTATTATTTATGTATTCATTTAATATTTTGCACCGAAAAATAATCTACTTTATGATCATATATTTGAACCAATATTACCTATTGCTAGAATTATTATTATGATATATAATTCGTATATGTATTCCTCCTATATTTATTATACCTTGTCATAAAACCAAAGGTGAAAATTATCGAAATTGCACTAAAACAAATACTATAGCCTCAATGAAAAAATCCATTTAGAAAATAAATTATGTTAAATCTTAATTAAAATTTAAAAATGATCAATAGGTACCAAAATAAATATTAAGAAAATAATCTAAAAATATATCATTTTAGTTCATATATAAATCAATTATTTTAATAAACCTACATCAAGAAATATTTTTGAGAATCCCTTTAAAGTTTTATTATCTTATGATTTAATTACTAGTAATGGAGAAGTTGTTTTATCTTTGCATATCTACATCTATATTCGACTAGTATAACTTCCTCTCTTTAAACTTTGTACATAGCTACATAATCAATATTTAATGTTTATTAAAAGGTTGCTATTTCCTATTGTCGTTCTTTGTTAATCCCGTGCATTGCACGGCAAAACTTAAATTCATATTTGAGTTATATTTCCAAGAAATATCCATCATATTGTTTTCAACGAAAAATACTAAGTACAGAAATCAAAGAGCACAACATTTTAATGTTTGGAAACAGTGGTGATTATAATGCATGTATTATTATAACATTGTGCAATCTACATAGCTTTGAAAATAGTTAAATGAAAAAGGTATGTTTATCTTATACTGTAAGTTGATGAAGAATATTGAAGAATTTTAAGTGTTAAAAATGTTATTCTCTTTCATTTTTATTATGGTCATTTACCGTCTTAAACCAAAATTTAAATATGTGTGAATATTTCTGGGATATACGAACGTAATACGTTTTATAATGATATGCGTAGCCACGTAGGATACCTAGGCATAAACAGTAAATATGTATCTACTTCTATATAGCTTTATCATAAATGGATCAATAATTTAAATAAGTATTATCTTTTAGAATTATAGTTGTGTGAAATATTTCAAATTAAAAATTCAATTTTCTTTAATAGTATAACAATTTTAGATGTCAATGATTAGGATATAAAAATAGTCATGTCACAAATTACATACTATAGACGTTTCAAATAATTATTTTACGATAATGTTAACGAGTGTTATACTTTGTAATTAAATGTTATGCAAAGATCAAACATGATTGGTAAACATAATAAAAAACAAACTATCAACATTTAATTTAATAATTTTGGAGATATCGAAAATAAGAAAAACATTAACCAGGATTATTGTTGTAAATATGAATAAATTAGTTTTTCTTAAGTATCTCATGATATTTTAAATTCATTTGAAAATTAAAACAATGTATATTTTATAGATTGTTATTTAAAACTTCAAAAATAATACAATCAAATTAAAATAAATAAGAAAAAAATATTATAAAAAAATTAAATTACAATGAATCGAAAGTGATATATATATATAATATATACTATAGATACCTATTTTGATTATTAATTTGCATTTTAAATTTCCCTTAATATAAATGTAATTATTTTTTACTGTGTCCATATTATTAATTTCAAAATATGAATACAATATAGACCTTAAATTGTGGAGTGCAAATAATTTATAATAAAACGATTGTAAATTCTTTAATACCTGTAAATTGGTGTGCCCAAGTCATCACGGTACCATAAAACCAATAGTACAGCATCGCGTAAATTTGCTCCAGATGCAAGGGAGCTTTCGCCGTCAAGGGGCGGTGAATCACCTCCTGGATCTGATAAATCATCTTCTTCGTCGGATACCAACGAGATATCACAAGGTAAACGAGCTTGCTGCCCCGCGACTGCTCTTACGTGGTAAACCGGAACTATAATATAAAACATAATGTGTGTAGTCATAAAACAATTGTAGCTACATTTTAATATTACAACATAAATAATAATAATGGGAGCCACGTCCATTGAGAATGATAAACAAAGAAGATATCATTATAAGAAAAAATATATTTTAAATTTATGAAGTATATATATATGACATTAGGTATTATAATTTCAGTAGGTTATATCGTATATAATATTTTGATAGGATTTGCTGCTATTAGAGCTAAGATATTGGTTTAAACTAAATGAATGTGTGCTGTTCAATGTTTTAATTATCGAATAGTTACTATTTTATTAAACTAACTATTTTCAACATAACATCAAAAGATGAATTGCTTGTCCAATGTGATAGAGGACGAATTTAGCATTTCACAAGCAGATTTATTGACATTTTATAAATTACGTTTAGTACAAGGTTTTAAAAAACAAACAAAACAAAATATACTCCGTTTTAAATGCGTCAATTATATCCTGAACATAAATTCCATATTTACTCATTCATAAATTATCTATTTATTTATTTAGTGTATGATTAGAATTCATGAAACAAATAAGAAATTTAATTTATAAATGACAAACTTAGTTGTTCTGATGTTTTGTGTAATATTTTTAAGGACTTAAGTGCATTCAAATATTTAAAATTTTACTGAAAAGTACAAATGATGAACTATTTAATATTTTAACAGGGTTGTGGCAGACGCTAGTAATGATGTAAACGAAACAAAGACCGACGACAGTAAATGCTGGTGTGGCGTCTTAATGGTAAACATTCAGATATTTTAACAACTATTTTTAAATTAAGTAAACTTGTTAAATTATTAATATAACCATAACATCGTAGTCATTAATATGAATTGACAATATTAAATTATTGTTACTTTTAAGTTATAACAAATTATTATTATTTATAGACTTTAAATATAAACCCTCTACTGTATACATTTGCTGTCTAGAAGAGTAATTGTAATGAATATGTTAAATTTCAAACTAATGACATAAAATCATTACATAACATAAAACAATTCTGAGCGAAGACTATCTATCAGCTTATATTACTAAGTATATTTCCTATCATTGCTACTATGGTAATTGTAGCAATGTGGAATAACGTTTGGGGAACCTTGTATTAAATTTTCAAATCTTAGATATACATAGAAACCTTTTATGAAATTCTAACTGAAAATTATTTACACATTTTCGTGATTTTGGTGCATTTTTAAAGATTTGAACTTCAGACGCTGATAAAAACTGACTGTGGATTTACGCTCAATTTTTTTTCTACTTTCAACAACAACTTATAAGGAACATTGTATTGAATATTCCAGTATTTTGACAGAGTGAACATTTTTTTATTGACAATAATTTAAAAAACATTAATAATAATCGAAATGTTGTGTCTTTAATGTAGATCTATATAAGTGGAAAATGGGCTACAAGAATATACGAATTATTAGTTACTATTGGCTATTGGTAACGTAATTTTAGATTCTGAGTGGAACGATGAATGTATTGATTTTACAATGATGTGTGTTTTTTATTTTTTTTTTTATTTTTTTTTTGTGTCTGTGTACACGATAAGTAGTCGAAATAATGCTTCGATCTTCAACTTCAGTATCTTGTTCGATTGGAAAGTGAATATCTTTGGTGCATTGGGAAGGTCAAAATTTAAAATTCCCAGTAATTTTCAAAAGCGCCAAAAAAAAACCAAAGAAAAATTAAGGAAAAACGGGAATTTTTACGCAAAATCGATTTTTCACAAAATTGAATTTGGTTTTTGGTGTAACTTTAAAAAAAATGACCGTAAATACATGAAATTTTGACTGAATGATTATATTAGCATTTTCTACACACCATAACATTTTCAAAATATTTTGACTTATTTGAGCTCTT